>NC_135423.1:15680000-15952500 GCF_051991245.1 Festucalex cinctus
TTTATAGTCAAGGCCTGAAGGTATCTCTATGACAAAATTTAGTTATAAATACTGCGCCACCTAGTCCTTGAGGCATAAAAAAAAAAAAAAAAACAAAAACAAACAACCCCACTTACGGTATTTTGAACAAAATTTGTGAACTTTTAAGTGTTATAACTAAGTCATTTATGAATATTCTTTTACTTTCCACTACTCAAGGTGTTCACTGGTATCAGACCGATCCAAACATCTGTAGTTTTTTTATTCAGTTTCATTTTTTTTTGATCGCCTCTATGGACAATAAAAGCAACATTGTGCAATGAGTACAAGCGATGATGGGTATACATACTTTTGCAAAAAAAAAACAGTCAGGTCAACTCATTCCCTAAAAATAAAAAAGGAAGCTGATTTTTGCAGATCTTGACAATCACCAAAACACATTGAGCTTCACACACACATCTCACCTGGCAAAAAAAAAATTCACATGTAAAGGTTTATCATGCCATGTTCAAAGAAATTTTGCTCCTAATGTGCCAGTACCCCAATGTGCGAGTACCCCAACGTGCAAGTACCCCAACGTGCAAGTACCCCAACGTGGCCCGGGCTGCGAGGGCCCTTTATAGCTGCTCGCAGCTCTAGTTCTGGTATTAGTTCTTTAATTTCAGTTCTACACCCTGAGTCAATTGATGTGCAGACTGTGTGAAAGCCGTCAGTAATATTTTGCTTGACTAAGCAACGTGAGAAGGACAGTGTATTTGATAGTCAACAAATCTATGAATATGTTTTTCATTTTTACGTCACAACAAACAATAATAAACACATTTGGTTATGTTCAGTAAGGTCCATTAAGTTTTGTTGCAAAACTCATTTCCGTGCTCTAGCTAATACATCAAATAGATCACATGGGTCCTGTATGATCAACAATTACTTTTAAACTCACAAATGTGAAATTACAGGGACCAAGGCAAGATAGGAAGGGCAACATAAACCGAAGCGTGCTATAGCAAGCATTTAGTTACGTAATCTTTGGCACTCGAAACTGGCATACAATCCGGCCTCCTCCGGTCCATTGAGCATCTCAGTAAAGCTCTCGCTTCTCTTGCCAATCTGCACATTCATTACCAAGATGGCACATGACGGAGAACGTCGCTTCAGGGGACATTTGAGTCAAGCTGGTGTGCCAACTGAAAAATATACAGACACATCAGAGATGTTTTCACACATCCTGCAAATAATCATTAAATTCATATGCAAAAAAGAAAGTTTAGTGAAAGCCAGTGGTTTGCTGGCACTGGGTTAATGTATATTTACATATTCATTGCTTTGGTGAGCTTGAATTAGTTCTTCTTTTTTTTCTTCCCTTCTATGTTCCAAATCTGATTGCACTATATACAATAGAAAGAAATCTCTTTGTGCTTGCCAGTGTATTAGAAACCGACATTTTACATTACATAGACCTGCAATCACCAAGGTTGAATGCAACCCATTTCAGCAAGTAGGGTGACCTTCAAATTCTGAAACAAATCATAAGGTCATAAAACTATTGTTAACTGTACAGGCAATCTTTTATGTACATTTCTTTAACACGCTTAACAGTCATACAAGTTGATCACTGTTATTTTTAATTTAAAACACAAAAGCACCCGCATGATCAAAAGTTCAAATTCCTGTTATGTCGTCGTCTCTGCTCATAAGGACTTTTCAGTGTGCTATACGTTCCACTCTTGTTTATTATTAGTAGTATTTTTTTTAGTGAATTTATTTATTGTATATTTTATTATTTATTATCATAATATGTAAGAAAAGGCTCACATATACCGATATCAGATTATTCCTTAAAATTGCTTGCAATTAATGCCAATTTTCTTTTCTAATTTGTAATTCCCGATCACAAAACGGCCACAAGAGGGCCGCCTACTGGTATCGGCCACAGCCGTGAGTTTGAATACCTTGTATCGGCCTGATACATATACCTTGTATTGGTATAATATTTTATTTTTGATCCATTACACACAAGCAAAAAGCCTAAGAAGAGAAAGCATAAGGCAATTGTGGAGAAGTATCATGGGATATGCTCTTGTTTCATGTGATGTCATGTCCGATGACAGCTTTAGGTTTTTGTGCAGCTTTTCTTCTGGAAATTTCTGTTTGAAATCCCAATTATATTACACCTTGAAACCTGTGTAAATAAGATCAGTGCAAAAGATTCCAACCGCTGTCTCTGATTTTAGAGATTTAAGGTCATGCAATATTAACAGGTGATAAATCACATAACACACATAAAAACAGTTAAGTTGTTTTTGTGTGCTTATGCTAATGAACAAATGTTGACAAAACAATTTCTAATACAGTAACTGCTTTAGCATACTGACTGTGTACAATATGTCCAGGCCTTTGATACTACAATTTATTTTGTACGGCCCCTGTCAGTCACGCGCCATCAGAATCGTTCCGCCTTACACCACCCTTAATTTACTGTTTACCATGGTGAATTGGAGCATAACTGTATGAAGGTGGCAACACAAAACAAATTGAGATGAAAACCATCCATCAGAGAGGAAAGGGAATAGCTGCAGCGGAAGTTTAGTTGGATGAGAGAGCTGAGACAGTTTCAGGTAAAGAGGTAGGGGATGCCAATGAGAAAATAAGCAATTGCGAAGTTAGATGAATGGAGCCAGGATGCTGTGAAGATAAATGGAGAGGTAAATAAGAGTTTACACAGAATGTGTAAAGATGGAGATTTAAGTCAGGAAAAAAGATGCAAGGAGATGCACTACATGATAACAGACTAGAATGAGAGATAATGACCTGTGGTGGTGCGTAATATCTCAGTTTATACTCTCACCATACTCTGATGACTATAATCTTCCAAATCCACTATGTCCTTCAATACATGCCTTGATTAAATAAGCCGACTGGGCGAGCAACTGGCAACAGAAGCGTGGATTCCCATGTCATGTCATCAACATGCAGTTTGACCTTTGACTAATAAATGTCAAATGATGAAACTTTCATTTTGAAATTACCTGTTTGGAGGCTGGTTCTCTGCACATAAACTAATATGCTCCACAGCCTGTCTGTTCCAATTTTCAGATCTGTAGTGAGTTTACATACTGCGCCCGAAATACTTTCGTATCATTGCAGCAGGTTTTGCAATCCAATGCAAATGAGCCCAAATGACTACTGGAGCCCTATGGCATTTGACTTGGATTAAAGGCACCTTGATTTATCGCTCTTCACATCACAAACATGCTATTGAATGAGATTAAAATCTGCTCAGAGTCTCAAGGTAAGATGTAGCGTGCACGTACGCAGGCTCCAATATCCTTACTCAGGTCATACTTAAACATTCAAGATTAAAGGTCCCATCTCTTAGAGGGTATGGCATTAAAATTCATGTATTGTTATTATCATTCCGGTACCATAGTGAGCTAGTGCACAGTTCCCCTTAAGGCCACCGAGTGCTCTTTAAAGCAAATGAATGGCTGGCTACTTTAGCATGTATTGTAAAGCCCTGCATTAAAAAAAGAAGAGAAAAAAGCCAGTTATGAAAGAATGACTGTGTGCCTATTTAGTGTCTCCTAGTCCACAATGTCTGCTCTGTATGCTAAAAACACCTTTGACTGAACCACTTTAATAGTGAAATATATGATATATATGCATGGGAGACAGATGCACGCACACTCCAGTTAGGTGGCTTAACTCCTTTTTATTTGCAATTGATGCACACAGCCACTCGGTTGGAACACATTTTGACAGTTTGCCCACCCCAGTCACATCGCCATGGTTGATATCTTCAATAATCTCCCCTTTCCGCTAACTAAAAGCCTGTGATGAGAAGAGAAAAGACAAATTACAAAAATACGGTATTCACAGATTTTTAGCTTGGATGTAAATTATTTATGTATGTGAAATATTGAAGGCCTCCACCTGCCGGCAAGCGTATCTATCTTTTTTTCCCCAACCTCTCCTAGCCTCCTCTTCAAGGTTTTCTAAATTCCCCACCAGCCTTCAAATCTTTTTGGCTCTCACCTTTATCTTATCGCCTTGCTCATCTGTCCCCACAACCCAAAATCCTTGTCTATAATCAACAGCTTTCGGCGTAATTAATATCCTGCCATTTTTTTTTTTTTTTTTAATATCGAGTCTGCCCTCCTTACTTTTTGCCTCTCCTCCTGTCCATGCATCCATCGCTCTCTCCCCTGCCTCACCTCCCATTTTTTTTCTTCTCTGGGCCTCCATAACTCGCTGTCTGTTCTTCCATGAAATTAAAAGCACTCTAAGCTGCTGTTTAATCAGAGTCAGTTTGAGAAAGTGCTGTGGTGACAGAAATTGTCCATCTCAAGTGTCTATGTAGTGTACAGTACGTATGGAAGTGTGTGCTGGAGAGTACTTGGGGTGTGCCGATGAGCGAAAGCTGTCGAATGCACGCTTTATCTGGGCTGCTTCTTAAAAGGCTGCATTTGCATTTCTTTGATTCGAGAGATTTTGTATGTTTGTTAAAGTGCAAGTTGCAGTATTTAGTTATTTTTGGCTTGTACAGTTGTGTTGTTATCACTTGACTGAGCACGGACCCGCACCCAAAATGCGCCTTTTCTATTTGTTTATTGTTGACTCAACTCAAATGTAATGTACTTTTGTAGATAAAGTGCACTTATAGTGCACTTTATGTACACCATATGTTGTCCGAAGCAATTTACCAAGCCTCATTCACTTTTTGGAAAACATTTTAGATGTACAGTACCAAGACTGTGCATGTTCAATGCACTACCACATCCACGTCAACCTACGGAATGGTTTTCTTTTTTTAATTAAAAAATAATTTACTTAATTTCTTTGCCATTAGAGCTGTGAAAAATGTATTAACTTTTTTTGGGGGAAATGGCCTTAAATAGGTCTTAAAAGTCTTAAATTTAACTTGAATAAATCTGTAAAAACCCTGTCGCCATACACTGATCATTGGAAGAACCCAGGGTCTTCTTTCTGATCACTTTTAAATCCATCTGCTAGCTTGTGCTAAACTTACTTGAGCATCTTCGTCTCCGGTTCAGCGTCCAAGTTTGCAAACTCCCTTACTATGATGGTGCAAGAGGCCAACAACATGCAAACAAAGTAGGGATGCATGATAATGCTATTTTCAACCGATAAGATAAACCAATAATTTAGAAAGTGCCCATGTCGATAACCGGTAAGTAAGCCGTTAATTGTTTGCAAAATTAACTTGAATACAAATATACTATTGAGTCTTACTATAAGTCTATAAACTGTTCGATAATTGCTGATAATTATCGGCTACCAATATTACCGTGCATCCCTAAAACAAAGGCATTGACACTGACTAGATGGGCGTTTTTACGCAACACTTAATCTTCACGCAGGCTGTTCAAATCGTCCTTGGGGGCTACCTGGTGCCTGTGATGGTGACCCTTGGACAGACGATGATGTTTAGGTCAAGACTCATGGGGTACAGGGTCCAGGTTCCAATGGTGATAGTTGAGCATGCATAGGTTACTACACGGGGATGAATGGAGGCCTGTACATGTACTGTACACTCACTTCTTGTATCTGACTATCATGCCCTATCAAGCTAGCATTCATTGCTGGGGCAAGAACAAGGCACATTTTTCTTATTAAAGGCAGCATCAGCAGTGTCATGTCCAGCAAAAACAATTGAAATCGTTTCCTTGCTATTTGGTACTATTGACAGCTGAATTGGTGCAGAGTTTGTGGTTGTTATGATTGATATGTAGACTGACCATTGAAGTGAGTGATGTAACTGACAAATTGCTGATGCTGTGAGTTGTAAGTGACATGCGAGCTGATGAATGAAGTGGTGTAACTGAACAATCTCTAGGAGGGCAAGACTGGACTTTGTGGCTCAGACCACTAAATGTATAGAGTTCAGTTTGTAGTAACAGTGCACTGTGCGAACGAAGACTACAAATACATCTTGGCTGAGCTTGCAGCCAATATTTTTAGACAGATATTTTGTCTCAGCATGCAGTGAACTCACAAATAGTTTGTTAGTTGTTCAGTCAAACTTATAAGGATAATATAGAAAACTTGATTTGGTTTGTGCGCTTTGGCAATGAGGTGGATTTGTGACACTATGTACCGTAGGTTAGATTGTTGTCTTGCCAGGCTTGTGCTCAATCTTGGTCCATACTTGATACATACCAGCAATATCTTCCCATCTAGTTGTTGGCACAAAAGCAAATAAGCTTATTCACTGATAAAATTGCCCATTGTAAAGAATAATAGCCAGGTATTATCTTGCATCTGACCAGGATGTGCTTTGTGTGCAATGCCTGCGAGGCTTTCTATTTATTTTTTTGTACGCATTCTTCATGAATATCCTCCATTGTGTGATTTGTACTTTGCCATCTTTGCAAAATAGTATATGTTTATAAAAGCCACTTTTTCCAGCTTTCGTCATAGCAGTGAGGCAAACAACACGGTTGTATATTATCAACACAAAAATGGCAGACACATATACACTGTCAGATTAGACACTTGTAATGTTGTACAACGTTGCCATTGCTGGCGTGTGGCAGATTAAGAGCTCACTGACACACACAAACACAGAAGAGTCACTTCCATGTAAACATGAAATTGCAAAAAATAAAATAAAATGTCATGCTTCCCCATGGCCACATATAAGTCGTTTTTCAAAATGCCAACACATAACCACTTCCCTGTGTCACTTTAGATTTGTTGACACGTAAATATGGCCATGACAAACGGGCAAGTGACAAATTACATGTCATTTGTGATATATGGGGCACATCACATTTTCAGAATGGTCTGACCATGGAGAACAGCATCTACACCGCCACACACACAAAGTATCCTTCCAACCCATCTGTATGTGAAGGGAATCATGGTAAAAGCGTAGCAAAAGCAACTGGTCCTGTGGCGCACGTCATGACCGTGATGTCCAATCCTGCTCCCACTAAATGTCACTCAAAAGCTCTAGATGGCAGTAGAGAAGTGCACATTACTGACAGACTACTGTGTGTGCGACTGCGTGTATGTGTGCATGTTATATTTCCTCTTCTCTCACGCAAATTCTTTAACAAACATTAGCAATATTATTGTTGACTCCAAATTATGTTTGTGCCGCTATTTGTCTCCATAGTGCTTGGCAGAATAATATGGGAGTGCAATTAAACAATTTCACCTCTTCCATCTGTTATTAAATGTCATGTTGGACCTGGATTCCAACACATAGTATGCTTTATTGCCTACTTGTATGGGTTTTTTTTTGTATGTGTGTTCTGTTTTATACTGCCATCCATGCCCCGCCCCCTTTTCTCTTCATGACTTGTAGCTTCACTGCTTGTGGTTTTTGCTTGTATTCCATCCATCCATCCATCATTCCATCCATCCATCCATTTTCTTGATCGCTTATTCCTCACAAGGCTCGCTGGAACCTATCTCAGCTGGCTCTGGGCAGTAGGCGGGGTACACCCTGGACTGGTTGCCAGCCAATCGCAGGGCACACAGAGACGGACAACCATCCACACGCACAAGTACACTTAAAGGACAATTCTGAGCACCCAATTAACTTGCCAGGCATGTCTTTGGAATGTGGGAGGAGACCAGAGTACCTGGAGAAGACCCACGCAAGCACGGGGAGAACATGCAAACTCCACCCAGGAAGGCCTGAGCCTGGACTCGAACCCGAGTCCTAAGAACTGGGAGGCGGACGTGCTAACCAGTCACACACCGTGCCGCCCTGCTTTTATTCCAAGTCCATTAATATTTGAAGTTTTTTTTTTTTTCCTTCCACCAATTAAGAGATTGGAGCATGTCAAGCTTCTTCTACTGCGCCCCAAATGGCTGCAGGTGGCACTGCACACTTTTTGCCCCTGGTACTCTATCCATGATATTGAAATGAATGGGGTATCTTGCCCCTGGTAGCCTGGCCATTAAAATAAATGGGGATTTGGACCCCTGCGATCCAAGACATACATTTGAAGGGGGATTTTGGCCCCTGGTAGCCCAACAATTGTTTTGAATGGGGAATTGGATCCTCGGGAAACCCAACCATAGGTTTGAATGAGGGATGATGATGTTTCCATGTTTCTGTGATGGTTCCATATTTTTATTTTTTTATTTTTATAGCATTTTTATTATAACTCGACAGTGACATGTAAAAATGGCCATCTACCTACAAAGTTGTAAACGGAGCAGGACTAAATAAATAAATTAAATAGTTAATTTTTTGTTGTTGTCAACTTGTCATCCCTTAAATTATTTCACTTCACACCTGACCACCTGTACACATAAATATGTGTGCATTTTGAAGAGTAATAATGTTGATCATATTAGGGTTTATCATGTAATTCCACTTGGAACATAAAATGTATGTGTGCATATGTGTAATTGTAGGTTTGGACACATGCATTTTGGAGCCAGCCAGCAGTTGCATCTCACCCAAATAATCAGCAGCCACCTGTTCTCAAACCAATCTTGGACCCCAAGTTTGTTCATTAGGAACGTTTGCGTTCACATCCTTCAACCCTTCTGACCATAAGCATTTTCCTCCAGCCCAAGACATATCCACCACCGTGTACCAATAAATGTCTCTGCATCATAACCTCATTCTCTTGTATCTGCACTTTGGTCCTCTTCACAATCAGAACACCTTAACAACATGCAGGATTACATGCAGCATCTCATTATGCGCTTTGTGATGCCATCAGGCATGTCATTCTGTCTATTGTGTTTTTTGCAGGTGCTTGCTTGTCTGTCATCTGTGCAATCACCGTCTAGCACAAGCTTCTCATCAGCCACGGTAACAATCAAAACAGCTTTGACGGATGTACGTCTTCACCCCACATGTCTGCGCAGGTCACGCAGGGCGCCCGCTCAAGATACTACACAAGATGAAGAGCGGCTCACGTGTCTTTGCTGCTGCTCCTTCTTTCCCTCGTTCGCTTCTTGCACTCATCCATCCTCCTGTCCTGCCCCTCTTTCACCCACACTCAGGACCTTCATTTCTCACTTGGCCTTTTTCATCCAGCTCATTGATCCCCCTTCACCCAGAACCAGACCAGCGCTCTTATTACATGTCCGTCTCTTTTTCTCAATGACGACCAAGTGGCTGGCTTCCCCTCAGATCATGACACCTTCATATCGTCCGTCACATTTAATTGCCCTTTCTTTTCCGGTCTACTTGCATCTTATCACGTAGTTCCTCTCATTGCACTTTTCCTGTTCTGGTTTGATTTCCTTGCAGTCTGCTCAGTGTTTCTGTCAATCCCCACCACTGATGTTAAGGAAATGTGTGGACATGCAACCCAAAGGGCTCTTCATTGGCCATCCTTTTGATTAAATATAAAATCACGATTCAATATTATCATCATACATGTAGTCGTAATCTGAACTTTTTAAATGTTTTCCCATGACATTTGCTAACTGAGACATTTTAGAACACTATTTCATTTAGCCAAAGGCAATTTTGGCAGATTTCTTTTTTTTTTTTTTAATGTTGTGTTCTCTGAAATTTGATAATGATTCTCATAAAATGAAACTGCTGAAAATGGATGTTTTGACAGCCACTTTATGAGTTTGTCTTGCATATTCCCCATCATTAGAACATGCTGCTTAATGTATCCCAATGCCAGCAGTTTATCTTGAAACATATGTGCAGCAAGTTGATTGCCGTTGTTTGTCTTTTGATTGCCTCAATTTAGAGTTAATAAAATTAAAGGGGGGGGGGGGGGGGGGGAATAATGATTTCTGGAGTTACTTGTATTATTTTTTTTATTCAACAGCGAAAACTTACTAATAATTCCAGACCATAAGAATAGGCCTACCAGTAAATCACAAATATGCAGGGTCTTTGCAAAGTCACACCAAATGAAAACCTTTTAGTAGAATCAGCCACACTGTATTTGTGACCTCAAGACTGAAGTTTTCTTGCTTGTGGCTAATAAAGAGATATAATTGATCTTATTTTTTTATTATTTTTTTATTTTTTATTTATTTATTTATTTTTTTAAACTTCTCGTCTAGAGTAGCTCCCATGTTTTTCTTTCCAGCAAGAACATCTTCATGACTTTTTTTTTTTTCTTCTTCTTCTTCAGTATTTCCGTGAGATGGAATGTCATTATTTTCAAAAGAAAGAAGCTGCCTTTTGATGAGGCACAACACAGCGGGAGTTAATTTAGAAACATCTATTAGCATTATTTTAGAATTGAACAAAGAATCACTTGGCTGATTCCAGGCATTCGTTTGTTGCTACGATAAGAAATGTTTTATTGCAAAAACATGTTAAAACAGCAAAAGAAATTGGACCGTGGGCTGAACCAGATCAAGACCACATCAGCAATTTTTTTCAATAAGAGCACCAAGAAAAATAACTGAGAAAAACAAGCCTAAATTATGACACTCCCAGCACCATGCTACACTGTACAGTATGCATGGTGTTCTTATGGTGATAAGCAGTGTTGTATTTGCACCAAACAGTTTTTGGAATTATGGCCACAAAGCTCAACCTTGGTTTCATGAGATCATAACACATTTTCACATGCGTTAAGGCGATTTTGTTTGGTTCAGTTGTTTATTTTTACTTCCCCTCTCCAGAGAAATAATAATAAATAGAATTATAAAGGTTATTGATGTTGGAAAAGTCTTGGTCTAATTTCTTATATCATTAAAAGCTGGCATCTGAACAAGGGTGTATGTTTTTTTTTTTCATCTTTTTTTTTTTTTTTTTTTTTAATCCATTGAAATGTATTCTAATCAAATCTAGCATGCAGCCAAATTTAAAAAAAAAAAAATTCTGCCTATATAGAGGCAATGAGGCTCATTGTTGACTGGCAATTAGGTTGTGCTGGTATAATTTCTGTGGGACTTGAACATGATTGGGTCTTTCTTTAGTTTGTCATAGCCTATTGTGATTTCTACTGCTACTACTATTTCCACTATTGTTACTAGAACAATTAATTTACTGTATACTACTATTACTACTATACACTATTACTACTACTACTGCTCTTGCTACCACTACTATTACTAATAATTACGTACATTCAATACTACTTTTTCCAGACCAATAACAGTACCTGTACCTAGGAAGTAACGCCAATGTGACGTTGTACTATCATTTCTCGTCAGTTGCTTTTTCGGGTTTGTGTCATCTTTGGATTGGATAAGTACCTACAAACTGTCATCTTAACCTCAAGAGAAAACTTTTGTAAACAAATGCAATTGAATGATTAAGCAACAATAACAGTTTTCCAATGGACATTGACACGCCCACATTGAACTTTGAACTATACACTCAAAGTTATCTTATGTGTACAGTACCTTTCCAACAATATTGAGTTTTGTTGTGTTTGAGAGGGGGCAAAATTACATAAATACGCCAGACGACAGTGTACCTTCTTCCTTTTTTTTTCTTTTCTTAATATATATATATATATATATATATATATATATATATATATATATATATATATATATATATATATATATATATATATATATATATATATATATATATATATATAATTTCCCCCACAAAGTTAATTTACATTAAATTTTATGCAATAACTTCAGGTTGTAGCAATCTAAAAAATCAAAAAAGAAAAAAAAAAATCAAGCATTATTCAATGGAAAGCGTGATGTTGTTGCACTTGCTGGAAGATTTGTGGTCTGAGCCTCCTACACTCCGTAATTGTCTCTGTGTATTCCTCCACATGCTTTTGTTTCCTCCATACAGTCTAAAAACATGCAGGTCAGATCAGGTTACGGATTACAAGAGTGTCCACTTGAACATGTTTGCTCGCTATTAATCCCGTGATTGACGACAACACGGCGGATACAAGTGGTTTCATCTGCCTAAAGCAATGCTTCCTTTATGAAGTTTTATTACAAAAATGTCACAGTTCGCCAACAAACAAAAACATTACAAACGGGCCTCCTTCACTTGAACTGAGATCTCCTTGAGTTGTAGTGAGAAATATGCGAGACTTACATACTAAGTACTAGTTATTGGCCAAGTGCTATTTGACCAGCTGTTTGTAATGAAGTGTGGGGTCACATGTAGCATAAAGCAGCCAAATGAGGTTAAACTCAGCAGATGACATTCATTACCAAATCGTCGCCGTTGCCTCCTAATGACATAAATAGCCTTGACATTTCACAGCAGCTTGCATGTCCTTTTATGGCAACTGCTCTGTTGTTATAGTTTTGTCGAGCATTCGATTGCACTCTTCTACCCCTTCTTTCTTGTCCAGTGCTTTTTTTGTGTGCCTTCTGGTCCATAATTGCCCCTTTCCTCTAGCATGAGTGCTTCATTTTAGTCCTCTCCTTTGTCTTCTTTCTCCTCTGCCACTCATCGGTATGCCCGTGCATACGCGGCATCCTTTACAGGCCAGTCTGAGAGCGAGAAGGAGCAAAAACGAGCGGTGGAGAGTCACTGCGTAGCGATCGAAACAGAATCCAGCCGGGGGGTCACACCCTCAAATGACCATCCACCCACAGCTACGCTCAATAAGTCACACATGCACACTTCCATTGTGGCAAGGGCAAGAGTTCTTACTCCAACACGATGTAGCGCAATAGAAAGCTAAGAATGGGTAGACGGGATGGGAAGAAGTAGGGTTTGGCAATGAAGTGAAAGTACTTGTGAATAATGCATTACCTTCACAGGAAATAGCATGAGCCTTGAGATTGTTTTTTATTTGTTTTGTTTTGTTTTTAATAGCACTTAACCATACAACAGCAGCTATAACAAAGTGCTGTACATAAATGTAGAAAATAATAAATAAAATAATACAGTAAACAATATAAAATATTCTTTTGTCATTAAAATTACATTTGCATTTACAGTCATATATACATACAGGAACTGCAGTTTAATTTCGTCCTTCCGAAGAGGAAGGGGTCCCACTGGGCCTGTCCTTGGGATCGCTTCTCTTTTCAATTTTTAGTCTACCTCCCACAAAACAGTTACCAGAGTCAGTTGCATTTATATGACAATAATGCATATACTGTACATCGAGTGATATTGTATCTGAAATGTGGAGGTTTCTAGTTTATCTTGCCAAAAAGGTGGTCATTAATTAGCAAACTAATTATGAACAAAAGGAAAAGACTGGACAAGGTCTGATTCCACGAATTGTTCAATGATGGATTACCACTTTATAAATTACAAGCCTGATATACCTTCCAGTTTGGCTCAATCCAATCCTTTACATACCATATCAAAAATCGTTACAAAAAAGAAACTATGAACCTTGCTTTACTATATCAAACAAAAACGTCACACATCACCAGCTCCTCAACTTATTCTTTAACCGTCTGCTGCATGTGTGAAACTCTAAACTGGGTATGAAGGAAAAAGACTGGCTCCAATATATATTTACGTAACCACTTCAATTACCCTACTTATTTAAAACAATACTTCGTTTAGTACACGTCTCCCATCTCACTTTCGGTAACCATTTGTTTTTCTCACCCCCAAAACCAATAAAGAGTTTGGCAGAAAGGCCTTCAGATTTAAAGCCGATTCTGACTGGAACACCCCACCTGAGAATAAAAGCTCTCTTTAATGCACCCCTTCCTCATGCCAGTGCCTGAAATGGGGGTGTCTTTTGGCCCTTTACTCTGACCCCTTTTCTAGATTTTTCTAAGTTACATCCAATATATTCTGTCTCTCTCATTTGCTGTTCTTAATAAATGCATATTTGTGTCTGCAGCTGAACTGTATCATATTGATATGAATAGAGGATGGAAGGGTTTTGTGAAGATATATTATATTATATATAAGATAGCTTCTACCACTTTATTTTTACATGACTGTATATTTCGTACATGTTTTACACCAGACCTGATAGAAATTTAGATGGCTGCACTTATCAAGGGACTATAATGAATAAAATTGAAAGAATCATAAATAATTAAAACAATTTAATGGTAGTAATGCACTGTTAACACACCAGATGACATGTCTCATTAATTCCCGACATTTTGATTATTAACAATATTTATACGTTTTATATATAGGTACCTTTTGAAGATCATTTCACGAGGTAAACAACATACAAGAAATATAATTTAAGTAGTATAAGTGCAGGTATTTGTATGAGTTGCAGTATTTCCTAAAATAAAAAAAAAATGAAAAAAACAAACAATTAGGTTAAATGATCAAGAGCAACAAGAACTATTCAACATTTCAATATGACTAAATGAACATTTTTATTTTCTGTCATTGCTTCGTATGAATAATACAGTACAGTATTTATCATTATAGGAGAAAAAAAACATCATCCTAACCAGCTTAAAAGCTTTAAGAAAGTGTTTATTCCTACACAATTGCTTAGAATGATAAATATTTAGGAAGAGACGATTACAACAAACGATTAATTTCTTAAAACGATCATCTGTAATCTCGCCAGTTGCACATCTATCGCGAGAAGGAGAGCTGATGTCACGTGCTTCGGTTGTCATGGAAACCTAACACTGTTACCCAGACGCGTGCTTCCGGTGACCAACAAACTACGACAGTAGGAGGTTTTATGACAACTTGAACGAAACGTTTTAATATTAGACGTATGACTACGTCAGTAATCTAACAGTCAGCGTCACACCTGCTGTCTGAAAACAACACGTCAGGTGAGTTTAATCCATGTAGTTATCTAATGTACTTATAAATCGTCGCTGCCACGAATGCACTTTGCATGCCATTGTGTTACATTATGTATTTAGAGTGACTTAATATTCGTGTGTGGGTGATGTAATATTTTGGCTTTAGTGATATGCAGGTTTAATTCGTTATAAGCATGTTAATGATTAGTCACCACTGTTTCATTTCTTCAGCTCTACTCACACTATGTATTTCTTATTTAATTGCTTTAAGATTAGAGTCTGAGCCTACGAGTGGACTATTAGCACTGCGAATAGCCCAACAAATAAGAAACTGGTTTCCAAGAATAGTGACAGAATCTCAGGTATTATTTGAGCCGAGCTTTTCTACTTTTTCTAACAAGAGGTCATTTTTGCTGTGTTAGATATTAGAGGGAAGGTTTTGCATTCCCAGTGAACGCAATTACACACAAATAAATGCTCTTTTGCACTGAAATAATCTTACGTATTACTGATGCAAATGTTTTTGCATGGAATCACTGTGGAACAAGTCTCCCCCACATGATAATAAATGCATTATTCCATTGATATTAGTTATAGATAGATGCACTGTTATGACAACAGTAACTATTTATCATAATTGCTATACTCTTATATCAATAATTGATTAGTATTTCATAGTCTGTTGAGACAGCACAGTGTATGAGTGTTTGATCTTTGCATGTTTTTCCCGGGCTTGAGTGTTTTTTTTTTTTTTCCCCTCCGGCTTACTCCCACTAGACAATAGGTTAAATAAAGACACTAAATTTGACCAAAGGTATGTATATGAGAGGGGATAGTTTGTCTATATGCACCCCAAGACTGGCAGGCGATCAGTCCAGAGTGTGCCCCACCCTTAAATCAGTGTTGTCAAAGTCCGGTTCTCGAGGGCCGGAGTCCTGCATGTTTTTGAGGTTTCCCACGTTCAACACAGCTGATTCATATTTAAGCTCATCAGCAAGCTCTGCATTAGCCTGATAATGAACTTGATCATTGAATCAGGTGTGTTGGAGTATATTAACCTCAAAAACATGTAGGACTCAGGCCCTCGAGGACCGGGTCTTGTCACATGTACCTTAAATGAACTAGAAAGAATATGCTCCAGCTCACCCACGACCCAAATTAAGACAAGACTTATGGAAAATGGGTCAACAGATGGTCTGTTGATTTCAACATTGTTGTAAAATATTTTTTTTCTTTTCTTCTTTGTTTCCCCCTTTGAGTGAAACTTAACAACTCTCATTCCAAAGCCATTATGTTTTCATCTGTGTTGCTGGCAGTTTCTCTTCCCTGGTTATAACAATATACCCAATATGCCTCACTTAACTAATTTCTCAATTGCCCTTTAAACTGTTACTGCCAGTTGTTTTAACTACCCTATATAGCTTTTGGCAAATTTGTCTGCTCTGGTCATGGTTGCTCAGCAGCATCCATTTAGAAACAAATGACAGCAGTGCTGTACAATGTCTGAGTTAGTTCAAAGTGAGCGTGATCATGTACTCAATGGCATTACTGTTGCAGAAGGATTCTCCTCATAAAAAGCCACCAAAAAGACGCAGGCCTCGTAGCCCAAGAGGAAACATGAATTTAAACGCCTTTGTGGTGCTTCCCAAAACAAGGTCTTTACAGTTCAGTGCCAGGTAAGTTCAGATTGCATCAATGATAAAACTTTAAAAAAACGTTATATGCCTTCCGTTCTTTACTTTCTTAGTTAAACGTTTAATGAATTTTGTGGCCAACATTATGACACTTTGCAGCTCAGCATGTTTGGTAGCACTTACTGTGAAATGTAGTCCAACGTCCATGTGTAGTTTTTCATTCGCCAGCCAGTAATTGACTGAATTGATGCTTGAGCTTGGTGCTACACTTATCCTGTGACTAATTGATGAAAATATTGATCAGCCATGGCAACAGGGATCTGTGCAGTGGATTGATCGAACATACTGATGAGAGCTTGGCTTGCTAATCTGATGGAGTGCGTCATTTGTATGATTGACTGTCATTGACTGGCTTCATAAAAGTGTTTTTGTGTGCGTGTGTGTGTGTTACTCGAGGAACCCACAAGACCTGCAGTTGGAGACGATGACTCTGGCCCAGCAGGGCAATGAGCTGGAAGAGAAACTGCAAAAGCTGAAAGAGAGTATGAGAAGAGAGAAAGGCGAGAGAGGGTGAGTATTTATGACTGAGCTCGTGTGGTGTAGAGGAGACCTGTAAAAGCCAGGAGAAGTGGGCAGGGACAGTTGGAAGTGTGACAGGAGACAAATAGAAGAAAAATATCAGAATAATAATTGAAATTAGTTGTCTTTAAATGGTGGCAGTTGTGAATCGGCATCATGAGTCTGTTAGGGTTAATCTTTATAAGGGGGTGTCATTTTGGAAAAATTATACTTATATTCCTATTTTTAATTAAATCATCTATTGAAAAGTATATACAGTATTTTATGGTACTTGTCCCGGGTACTCTACCTCTTGCCCTGTCAACTCGCCCGCAACCATAATGAGGATAAGCAGTATCGAAAATGAATGCATGAGTTATTACAGTAAATATAAAAAAGTCTACACACCCCTACCCTCCTAATTCACATGCCAGGCTTTTGTGATACAAAAACAGACCAAATGTAATTGTTTCAAAACCTTTTCTACCATTAGAGCATCTCTTGGGTAATACCTTTAAGCAATGAGATCCCTCTAATGCTGTGAAAGCGCTCTGCAGAGCTTGTGCTGGAAGATGGGACTACAAAAACGTCAGACAGGGCCGACTCGAACAGCTGAACTTTATTTGCGGTTCATCAGAGGCACTTCAAATTGTGGCAGCTGTGTGCTGACTCTCATTTAACACGAGTTTATTTATTTTATTTTTTCTCCATTTAGAAGAGCTGTTATTCATTTGGCAGCCTTTCCGAGTCAACATCTCATCATCGCCCTCTCTCTTTTTTTTTTTTTCATTTAACATGAATTTGAATGTGATTGGCTAATTCTGAACCCAGCCACATCCCCATAAGAATAGGTATGCGTGTAAAATTTAAAAGAATAATTGGCCTAAATGAGATGAGCATTATAAGACAGATTTTCTAAAGTAAAGTTTAAAGTTGTGGCTTGTGCGTGTTATTTAACTGCCTCGTTATGCAGTGAACATCTTCACATTTGTCGTTATTGACTGCAGTCCATGCAACCACATGTTTTTTCTTATTTTGATTTCACATAAAATAACAAGTACCAAACAAATGAAGGACAAGGAATCGTTAAGGGAAGTAATTTGTGATTGCCATGCAGGATAGGCCACAACAAAAGGAATCGACTAGAACCTAAAGACTGTAAGCACAGCGTGTCACAAAAATGTGTACACCGCTATTATTTTTGTAAATATTGTATATCTTTTCATGGGTGAAGAAATAACATGTTGGTGCAATATAAAGTACCAGTACACACTGGACAGTGGACACCTTGTTTAATGGTGTACATTTACTGTCACCTTACAATAACTCACAATAACAAGTCACAGTTCACAATAAAAGCCATTGCTGTTGAAACCTCTGGAAACAAAAGTGAATCTACATTTGTGAAAATGTGCTAATTGGATCCAATTAGCCATTTTCTTTCCCCATTGTCATTGTCACCCTAACGAGTCATGTTACTGTTCCCAAGTCTCAGATGCGTGAATGGGGAGGAGCTTTAATAAATTTGGTGTTATCGCTGTCACACTTAGTCAAACTTGTCACTGGAATTGTAATAAGGTGGCTCAAGGCAAACAACTCTCATCTCATCTCAAACAAATAACTAGATAAAGATAGCTTAAGCTATAAGATGATTGCCAACACCTTGAAGCTGAGATGTAGCACGGTGGCCAAGGCAAAAGAGCAGTTCCACTCAAAATACTGAAGGTACTGCCGTAATCAACCAGAGAAGTTTGATTAACTGCAGACAAGCAGACTAACAGATGGATTACTGGAACTATGTAGCCTGGTCTGATGAGTCCTAGAAAAGCTTTCTTGCTTCAGATCAAGCGTGTGTGATGGCAGCCAAGTGAGTCCAAAGACAATTGTGTCTTATGTTCAGTCAAGCATGGCAGTGGGAGTATTAGCGTCTGGGGCTGAATGATTGCTGAAGCTAAAGTTCGGTGAGGAACTATGAATGCCAACATTTATTATGACAATGGAGCAGAGCGTGCTCCCCTTTCATGGCCGCAGCAGCAGTATTACAACATGATAATGACCCCAAACACCTCCAAGATGACCAAAAGCATAAATGCTGTGATAATGGTGGCCCCAGAAAATATTGACACTATTGACACATTTGCAATTTTGTTGCCAGTGTTTTAGACATTCATGGCTGTGCGTTGGGTTATTTTGAGGAGATATTTACATGACATTTACACCGTTATACAAGATGTCTTCTGACTACATGGTAGTAAAATGCCATTTTTCTCCAGTGTTATCCAATACAAAAATATAAAATATTTAATATATAAAAATGTGAGGGATGTAACCACCTTTGTGAGATACTTTATACAGATTAGAACTAACTGAAACATGATGGCCACCTGTTGAGACTACATTAGTTTTTGCCTGTAAAATGAAAATAACATTATTATGACTAAATATGACGTGTTGGTGGGCTGTAATTAGAGGAGCTAAAGAGAGGGATCAGGGACTTAAGAGGCTTATAGTAAAGTGCAGTGAAATAGCCCATTTCACCAGTTGTGACACAAAATGCAATGAGTGGTTAGAGAGAAAGAAATCAGGCTGTAGATGAGAAGGTTGAAGAAGACCCCACTAACCAAACTTTATGATACATTGAGATATTATCCCTTTTTACATAACAGTTTCAGCACTTTTATACTCATGCTGCATTATTGCTGTATAAGTGGCGAAACACATTTGTAAGGAAAAGGTGGTTGGTAGTATAGTGGTTCACACAATTGACTTTTTTGCAAGTTGAATTTAGTATCAATTCCCACACAATGATTTCTTTTTTTTCTTTAAAAAAAAAACTGCCTTGTCATTGACTGCGACCAGTCTGCTTTTAAATCGAAGTCAGCTGGAATAGTCTGCATAACAGTGGAGGTCTAAACTCTATTCCTAATAAATGAGCTCTAAATCAATGTGGGGAAGAGGGCTGTGATGCAGCTACACAGATGATAAGCACATGAACGCAGTGTTTCCTGTCATGTTGAAATACTGCAACGTTTGCAGCTTCACTGGCCTCATGATGCATGGCGTGGGCACAGCTGCCTGTGCAAATTTGATACAACCCTGTATAAATCACAACATTTAATTTGTCTTGTGTTGTACTTATGTTCTGTGGTAACTTTTCAAACTTGACCGTATTAAACCAAGAATGCTTAGAATGTAATGGTTGCCTCACATTAGCTAAATTGGAAACGATTGATCCGATACAAGTTACCCAACATTTTTTGATAAAGAACTTAAATATCATGAAATGAAACTGCAATAGTTTATATAGCGTTTGTCAAAATTTACTAGTATTGTGTTTAAAATGAACTCCACCCCCATTAAGGCACCAACCATCAATCAACTAAATGTTCCTATGATCAAATCCATGTTTTTGTGACAAGTTCATAAAGTTCACCCTGATTTCATCGGACCTTAAGACATTTTCTGTACATGGTTTTGGAGAGCTGATGTATTTTTGTGACAAGTTTTGCCAGCAATTTCATATTTGACATTCCAGATGTAGCAATACATCAATGCATTAGTACTTTCCCGCATTCATCTTATCGGTTCTTTTCTGATTGGCAATGTACAAAATGTTCTGCTTTACGACAAGCGGGTTTCTGGGAATTAAATCTTTTCCGTTCCCTCTCTAAAGTATCCTCAGTACAATAGGAGTGCATCTTTGACAAGCCTTCCCTGCAACTCTTCAAGCTGTGATTAATACTCAAGCTGTGCGTGCTGTTGTGTATCTGTGTTATGCAGCACTTTGTTTTTCTCTGCTTGTCCCCAAGATCACACTGCTCCCAGAGTAGATGGATGGCTTATCCTTGTATTAGAGGCGGATTCAGTTATTCGGGCCCAAAGAATGGATGTACAAATTTAGTTTGCTGAGAGGAGGTGTGGCGTAATCGCTTTGTGATGACTACACAGGCAATAATAAAGTCAGTCTGATGGCTTGGGGCAAATGTAGTACATCCTTCTATGATTGGGCCTACCCAACTCCTAGCTTCAATGTGGCTGTGACTCTCGGCCTCGAAGGATTATAAATACTAGTAGCTGTCTACATTGTCTAAAATAACAATTCTTAGTATAAATGTAGTTTAGAGCAGTCGTACTCAACCTTGGTTGTCAGGGACCCCTATCCAGCCTGTTTTCTATATCTCTCTCAGCCGACACAGGTGATTCAATTTAAAATGATCAGCTAATCTGCAAGCTCTGCATGAAGTCTGATAACGATCCTCACCTGTGTTGGCTGAGGTAGACATGGTAAACAGACTGGATAGGGGCCCCAGAGGACTGGGGTTGAGAACTACTGGTTTAGAGCACATTTATTGTGCAAACAATCAAAATTTAAAACTCATGACTCGTGTGAGAACAAATAATTTTATAGTACTGATCTTATAGATATGTTATACTATATTAATATACTTTTTGCCTTCTATTTGCTGTTCAAAGTTCAATACACTCTTACAACACAGTTCCTGTCAGACAAATGTGAAAAGTGCTCAATCATCAAATTACTTAACCCATTTAATCCCAAATGTTTCCCAGACACTGTGATTGTCAGGCAACCAGGGTGTACCCCACCTGCTGCCCAAAGCCAGCTGAGATAGGCTCCAGCACCCCCCGCGACCCCTGTTAGGAGTAAGCGGTCAAGAAAATGGATGGATGGATTGATGGATGGGTTTCATAGGCATAAAAAATAAATAAAAAATCAGGTGTCATTGATAGCCCTCTAAAATAATCAATAATAGATATATAAATAAAATGAATTCATAGGTGAAAATGTATGTTTTATGTTATGTATATTGGGGCGAGTTGAGGAAGCCATCTTCTTCTCAAGGTGTACCCAGGAAGTAAACAGCTTTGGTCATGTGATAATCTATTGCAAACATGTGCAAATGCATACATTTCATCCAAGCAATGTATTTCTGACAATATTTACTGAAAACATTTTGAAAGATTACCCAGTAACATTTTTAGAGTCCTGTAAATTAAATTATTCTTGTCCATCACACATGTGACCAGTGGGTTGAAATGGGTTAATTTGGATTACATGTCAATCTTAGGTTAGCTTAGCGATTAGCATGACTTATCCATTTTTCCTCATAATCCTTTTGTGAGAACCACAGATAGATTCATATATGATAGATTAGCAATTGGCCCCTTGCGGCTGAAGCCAGTGGGCAACCATTTTGTTACCACTGCTACAACTTCAGTTCGTTTTTTGCTGAAAACATGATAATCATTGTGTTTTATGCTGGGATACCTGTATGCAGTAATGAGCCTCTCAAAGAATAAACGTCACAGGGGCATATTCACTAAGAATGCGCTGCGTCCGGTAATAGCGCGTAATATTGCACCACAACTGCACCCGCAGTCTGCGCCCAGTTACCCACCTATTCACTAAGTATATTGCTCTAATCATATACAGGCGCAAACACACACACAAAACTGACACCTTGGAGCAAATTTGCACCTGATTTACCACACATGGCAATGGATTTGCGGCAAGAACATGGTTGTTATAGTAACAGTTGCGAGAAAGATGACATTATCAGCGCCATTAAGCTGTACAGAGCAGAGAGGACAACAACAGCGTAATTCATTCATGCAGAAAATACAAATTATTGGTACGATCGTTTTTTAAAAATTGATTTTCTGAGGTTGGCGTGGGCGTACAGTATGCACCTGGCACGTAAGAATGATTGTAAAATGCCTCCCCGCCATTGCCGATCAGCCCTAAACTATTGTCCTAAACTAACACTGAAATATCCCCCTCTCTCTCTCTCTCTCTCTCTCTCTCTCTCTCTCTCTCTCTGCCCCTCTCTCTCTCTCTCTCTCTCTCTCTCTCTCTCTCTCTCTCTCTCTCTCTCTCTCTCTCTCTCTCTCTCTCTCTCTCTCTCTCTCTCCTCTCTGCATGATCTGCCGTGGATGTTGTGCTGCAAATGGCACACACTGCTGTCATGATTCCGGGATCGAGGTTGCGTCAGGTTAATACATGCTTTCCAAAAATGTTATTTGCGTCATGCAAACTCTGTGTGGCTATTTGCGCTGGCGTTAGTGAATTAGACGCTGTATATCAATGAGTCTCATTTGCATTGGGGTGGGCATATTTTGCGTCAAATGTATGTAAATGACCTAATTTACATATTTGCAAATAACACTGGTGCACCGTGACGCAATCCGTTTGGCCACGTACTTAGTGACGGATTTCCCCATCTGCGCATGTTTAGTGAATTAGGCGCTCCCTAATTGCTCCGTTTTTGCCGGTTAGCGCGGTGCAACGGTGCAAAGGCGATGCAAACCTTTAGTGAATAGGCCCCACAGTTTATCTTATTATCATGACTTTTCGTTTACATTTCAAAGCATGTTTTCCCCTGATGGGCTCTGCTTTCTTTCTGTTGTTCATGGTCCTCACAAAATGATGGCAGACAAATCTTTGATGCACACTCGGCGATATGTACAAGAGAAAATTTGGAATCGCATTCTTATCGATGAAATGTGCATGTGACGCTTCTCCCAGACTTATTGGTACAGGCGCATGCTCCACACCGGCATTTTTGCTGTAGAGACAGAAAGAAATGTGAAAATGCTGCAGAGAAATAATGTATGTATAAGTTCGGTGCACTTAGTGAGTGGCAACACAAGATAGCTCATCACTTTGTGTAAGTGGCATTGTTAGTCCATCATATATAAGCCCGTGGTGACTCTCAGAAGTGTATCTTATTAGCTGCTATGGAGGCTCTGCAACGTGATTAGCAGCTAGCTAGCAATGAGCTTTGGCTGGCTACCAGTGCAGCGTAGGTGGTACCGAGCTTCCCTCGACCTCCGACTGATGGGTGAATGGGAGGCTTTTTGGGTACTATATGGTGTAGATAAAGAGCTCTATAAGTGCAGTCCATTTATCATTACCGTTTACCCGCGATATGTGACGTGAGCAACTTGCGTGCGTCCAGCACACCTTCGGTGGTTGATTCTGAGTTTTGCTATTCACTGTGTTTTATTGAGGCACAAATTGCCTCGCTTTTCAGCAATTTTGAGAGGAAGCGAACTTGCCTTAAAAAGGCTTCAACCCTTCAAGTATGTTTTCACATTTTTTTGAAAAGAGAACTGTGGAAATTCTTCGGCTGATCTAAATACTGTAATGTGGAGAATTCTGGCAGACGTACTCACAGTGAAATCAATTTTTTTTTGTTTGAACTACTAGTGTATAATGTGTTAATAAGGCAGATAATATGTGAATGTGCCCTTTTCGCTTCATAGAGAAACTTTATTCTTATGTGTGGAAGCGTGTCTCGATGGTAAGTGAATCTGTCTGGATTAGATAATGAGATATTTACAAATGCAAAGTCCACGAAGATTTCCTGAAGGGACAACTTGTCACCCTGAACCAGCAGAGGTGTGCCTCTGCTGTCTCCCTTGGCGACAGTCAGTTGCCAGGCTGATGGCGCTAGGGTGATTACCTGACACCCACCGTCAGTGTCAGCACAACACACCAACAGAGTTCAGGCAGCTGGCAACTCTGTCGTCACATTTAAACACACATTCTTTCACACACACATATTGTTTGACTTTTTGTGACAGATTGCCAGCTCAACCAAAAATAAACAGCCTTCACAATAGCATAAATAATTCAATGCGATGAGCATGAATAACTCACATCTAAATGAAGAATCTTTTTTTTTTCATCTTTATGAAACTCTATTTGAATTTGTACTCCTGCTGCATTATATTTTGCCACAGAAACATACTTCTCCATGTTTTTAAACAGTCAATGAATTATGACATTTCTTATATTCAGCTCATAAAACAAAAGAAAACAAAACTAATAATAATTATTATTATTTTTAAAGTAATCCATCCAGCAATCAATCATATGTGAAACATTTTCTGTAAGCTATTCAAAATAATATAGATGTTGCAATGCTTTACAGGTATCAGTGTATGTTTGTGATTTTTGCACAGTAAGTTAAAGTTAAGTACCACTGATTGTCACGCCCATCTAAGTGGGGTGAAATTTGTACTCTGCATTTGACCCATCCAACAAGGGAGCGGTGAGCAGCAGCAGGGGCTTGCGCTCGGGAATCATTTTGTGATCTAACCACCCAATTCCACCCCATAATGCTGAGTGTCAAGCAGGGAGGCAAATGGGTCTAATTTTTATCGTCTTTAGTATGACCCGGCCGGGGATTGAACCCACAACCTCCCAGTCTCAGGGAGGGACACTCTACCATTAGCCACTGAGCTTGGTAGTATTGTGATAATTTAAATGTAACAGGATATAACGTCATTATAGTTTTAGAATCTCACATTGAATATTTTTTTCCCCTTGGGTTTGTTCCCTTTATTTATTTACTCTGCAGTGAAGTCCCTCAAGTTATATTTCATTTGTTACATTAGATCCAAGAATGTGAAGGTATGACTTTGAGTCCAATATCTTTATATATATAAAAAAAAAGGCTTTGTTCTGAATTGAACTGCTAAAATGGATTTTTCCTCCTTTCAGTATATAGCCTGTTGGTATCTGTGCCTGAAATAACATCAATGCATGTTTAGTTTACTGGTGGCAAGTGGATCAAACCACAGCTTGAAGTCAGAAATCAAACGAACTACGGGTACTAAGATTTATTGGCCAAACAATATGCTTTCGCAGTATGTCCAACTTCAATGAATTCAGTAGTGACAAAAGCAAGATGAAATGAACAAGTCTGTCCGTGAGTAAATTATACAACAGGACTGTAAATATGAGACGATGAAAAAAAACAAAAAAAACAAACAGTTGTGAGTCATAGGTCGGTGAACACAGGCGATGGTAGAGTTCTTATGAGGCTTACAAGAACTGATTAAACCGACGAGTTCCTTGGGGAAGCATGAGAGAACGTTTCACAAAGAAAGAATTTAAGAATCCAAATATCGATAGAGAGGTAGGTTACAGCTGTGATACTGTGAAATTCATTAATGCTTGTGCTTGTATGATATAATATCTAACTGAAATTACCAAATACAACTTGTTCTCTCTCTCCATTTAGGCAATCTGGAATTTTTCATCGGAAATCAGAACAATTAGTCTCAACAAGCAGCAGTGCTGTGACACAAGGCACCAAGAAAACCCAAAAGGTACCAATGTTCTATTCTATAACTAGATAGATGATACTACTGAATCAAGGAGAGTGTATTGTTACAAACAAACTGTTGCCTGTTTACAGCAATCGCCAGCAGGCAAGGTGAAGATCCGGGTGCTGAAGGATGAACCTGTAACAGGTAAGTCATCAGTCACAGTACAGGCTTAATTTCTGCTACTGTATTTTAGCCTATACATTCTTTCAAAAATCCTGGGTTTTTAAATTTCCAGGCACAACAAATCTTATTTCCAAGAAACTGACAAAACAGCAGAGTTGCTTCCACATCTTTTCTATTGTTTTCTATGCTACTGTAAATGCAAGTGTTAGCATCATACATGTGGTACTTCCTTTATTTTTTTCAACACTACTGTATTCCCATTTGAAATACTGCATACTGTCAATTACAAATGTTTTCCAAAATACAAAAATTTGTGAAACATCACAATCAGCATGTTATTTTTCTGATGATTAGAAATGCCTTATATTAGGAACATGACAAGATTGCCCAAAAATGAAAATCTGTCAAAATATTGCATGCGGATGGAATGGCCAATTCAACACACCAAGAATTAAAATTAAAATTAAAACATGCCTTGAAAAACCTGATTTCCATAGCGTAAATTGAACATTATTCCTGAGAAGAGCAGTGTGAGCAGTCTGTACTACTCATCAGTTGTTTTTTGTGTCTACTGTATTTATTTGTTATGGAGGAATTTAGAGGCATTTGAAATTTTTGAGGTGCTCATTCCATGCTTTGTTTTATTTTCTATGGCGGCCACTTGATAATATGTTGCTACTTATACTGTATTTTTAGTGTACACACTGTAGTTAAGCACCAAAAACAATGAGTGTTTACAGCTACCAATGTATGTAACACTACTGTAATAAATCTATTAACTTGTTTTATCATCAGATTAAAGGTTATATGCTGTATGTTTTAGTACTCTACTGGATTGCCAAATATTTGTTCACATGCCTCGACTTGTGTATAAACTTAATTCGTATCCCATTCTTAATCCATAAGGTTTAATATGACATCAGCCCACCCTTTGCAGAGAACAGTTTGGAGATGGCACCTTTGTTTTTCAACATATTATGGCCATCACATTTATCTGGACTGCAGAAATTCCTGACCTCAACGCAATAGAAAACCTCCAGGGTGTATTAGAGCAGAGACCGAGAAGCAGGCCAACATCAGCGTGTGACCTCATAAATGCGCTTCTGGAAGAATTGTCAAATATTTGCATAAATACACACTACTTAAGTATGTTGAAAGCGTTCCCAGGAGAGCTGAAGCTGTTTTAGCTGCAAATGGTAGACCGCTCTCATATGTATAAGCCCTATTGATTAAGAATGAGAAGTTAAGTCCAATGACTTGCATTATTTTATGGGCTATATATGACATAATTAATATTGCATACATGCTTGCATATCCCAGCAATGAGCCAAACACTTGAGGCCGGGTCTATGTACGGTGTACCGTATTTGATGACTACGTTTATATTGTCTGTCTCTGTCTCCCTAGCGCCACCTCATCTCCCTCTGTGTGAAACATGTTGTTGTCCTCAGACAGCATCATCAACAACAGAGCAAAGCAGGATAAGGGCATCAGTTTGTGGACAGGGAGACATCAGGACTGATCAGCAACAGGTATGCATAAATATGCAGACAGGATTTAAATAAAGTTTTGCGATACATATACATACGCGCACACACTTGAGGCTATTTTTTCTGGTATCCCACGGTTCCCAAGATCCCTTTGCTTGAAATAATTCATTGGGTTTTTTGGCCTCACTCTGAGGTATGCAGCATCCAGGTGGAACAGACCCAACTTGGTTCCTTTCCGTTGAAAACAGTATGAGACCAGAGTTCCCCAAAAGGTTTGAGCTCGAGACCTTATAAAGAACAATAATAATATAACAATAATAATATAATTCAAAAACTGAAATTGTCAGAAAAATATGATGCACGATGAGCGGTAAAATAGCTTCTAAATTTTTACTCTGATAAAAGGTGAAAAAAAACATGACCATTTGTTTGAGGAACACTGGCACAGACAAACACTCCGAGTTATATCGTCATACAGCCTTTTTGGTAATTTCAGAAGAAAGGAGAAAATGTCCCCACTTTTCAAATAGATCCTTATGCTGAAATTGCTCTTTACATACCGCATATACAGCACGTCTGCCTCTCAGACCCCTATTTTCTTTTTGTATTTTTTAATACTACAGATACACGGTTCCAGCTTATGACCTCTACCTCTCTAAATTCTAGTTGTTTTGTTCACTCCCATTCTTATATAAGATGTCCCTCCTGTCAAATAAATGCACTCTTTCTTTCTCTCTCTCTCTCTTGCATCTATACTTCACTCTGTGCCAAATATTAACACCTATTTTTTCTTTCCTTGTTCCTCCTTGTTCCCCATGTAAAATTGGATTCTATCCCTCCCTAGTGTCCCTTGGTTTTTTCTTCTTTGTTTCACTGTTATTATGACTTCATCGTTCAAATCTATTCTAATGAAGTTGTATTTCTACTGCTAACAGTTTAGCTGGGTCAACTGACCTTTTAGTTTTTCATATTAAGTTTATACATAATGTGCACACACATTAATCAATAGCCAAGACATGACGAGGTGCTTGTGCCAGATTTAGCAGAACACTATTCTTTCCATCTGTGACCTCTGAGAACTTTATTTTGAACTCAGTCTAAACCCAATACAATGTAGCAGGAGAGATGATGCACTGTAACTCGACTCACCCACAGTGAGGTCAAATGTAATGTGGTACTTTACTTGATAGTGCAATTGACGTTGAAGCACATTTATGGGCTATATTTCTGTAGTACCCTTTGTGATGGGCAAACATTATAGTGAACTAGGACGAACATAGTTCAAGAAAATGTGTGTGAATGTCCTGTTTATGACACACGTGTGAGACTCTTAATACTATTTTACCTTATAATTATGTAAACTTACGTTTAATGGCAAAGTGCTCTCCAATTGGTTTTCAACGTCACTTTAACTCATAAGTCAAGGTTTATTGAAAAGTACTAGAACTAGAATCGACCTATTGACCACTCCATTAATTTTCATACTACAGTCAAATATTTAATTTATTGTGTGACTCAGTTGCAATTTGAATGTGATCAAACAAAATGTGTGTATCAGTAATCACACAGAAGTGTGTAGTCGAGGATGGACTGAATCATCCAACAATGTCAAGGCGCTTGTTGCTACACGGTGAGATTATGAAAAGAAATAATTTGTACTACTACTTTACGACGTCCAGAATTCTGTGCCTGAGGTAACAGGCTCACTGTCATCACCACCGCCCAATAGCCCCACTCCTCATTACTAGCGGACCACACTTGAGAAACATAACGCGCACACACAGATGCTTAACTCTGTGCAGTATTCCAGACCTATTCAGGAAAAAAAAGGGAACTAATTTCCTCCAGCATAGCAAAGAAGAGTGTAGTGATATGCTGCTTGTTGCCTGATAGTATGCCTCTTGCCGGGAGAGTGGCTGTAATTTATCCCCAGGCGTAAGAGGGGAAATAAGGGCCAGCTTTATGGCGCCATTAGAAGGCAATGCACACTTGTGTAGTCCAGATTTTACTTGTTTTTGTGAAACACACACAGATACACATATGGAGGTGTATATAATATAAGGAACATACTGTGTTCAACACAAATGTGTACACCCTCTTTTTTTCCATTTAAGATTATCTATTTCCCAGTGAAAGAAAGAAAAAAAGCTGGATTTTGATTACTATTAAACTCACCTGAGTTTGAATTCTTCTGAATTAAAATTGGTTTAATCCAAAATATAACTTTTCTAAAAATTAATTGTTGTTAAATTAATGGCCCCTATTTATCAACAGTGCAGGTCTAGCGCACTGTGCAGCCCAACAGTGCGCATGAGGGAGTGTTCTTTCTTTTGCTATTTTTGTAGAAAGGGGCGTTTGCAACGTTGTTGGAGTGAACACAATTGAATTAAATTACTTGCTGGCCAATGAAAGCAGATCCATTCGTTCAGCACACTAGATGCACAGTCTTTGACATTGCCGAAGCAGAAATAGAAATATACTCTCTGGAGTCCATGTAGAAGATTGAAACGTACAAAGTACATTTCTCAGGAACTTCAAGAAGTCCTCCACTTGCGGATGATATGTATAATCGGCTAGGTCAATTACAGATCGCCGCTGTGAAGTGGGCACTTGGAGACTGAAAAAATATATAAAGGACAGTACAGCAATCAGAACAAATTCTTTTGATTAAAGTAGGCGTGTCTACTTGATTGCTAAAAATGTGTTTCTTTGCAATTAAAGCTGTTAAAACCCTTTATATCACCCTAATTTAGTGAATACCTGATAAAACAGATGAAACATCTCTATTAGTCTTCCTTGCTCTTGACCTTGCCTCAGGGCTATGTCACTGTAGAATGTGATAAGAACCATTCCCTGCTTGATAACAGCATATTTTTATCCAAAATGATCTTCTCAAGATGCACACATATGGTAATTAACCCATTCCAATTTCTCTATCTCACACACAGCCTGCTAGACTCTGTTATACCATTTAACTTCTGTCAGTTTGTTTGGGTTTACAAGAAGGGAAAACCAATCTAACTTTATGACAAGACACTAGATTGTTTAAACCTTGTAACTACAATCAACACAGATAACAATCTCTGAAATTGAAAATAATGGTGGGACATTTTCCTGTGAGATAACCGTGCTAACTATTCACCCAAGGATGCAAGTTATTTTACCAGGCTGGTGAGGTATGCTCAGGAAAGGCTTTTGAACCCTTGGGGATTTACGCCACCTGTTCGTGTGCAGCCCCCTCACTCTTACTACCTCTTTTCCATTGTTCATGCTCATAGGATAGCATAAGAAAGCTAATTGGAATACATGAATGTCTGTTCTTAGGCATCCATTTAAACACATACGTTGTGAACACACAAAAGACATTAGTGTGCATTCTAAACGTGGTTTGCTAGAGTTTAGTAGTTTACCTAAGGGGGGCACTAATGCTCCATGTCATTCGCTTTCAGGTTTTCCTCTCTGGTCTGATTAGCCAAAACAAGAATAATTACCCCTGCTTAGACCCACTCTTAAATGATGGATCGTAAACAAAAAAGAAAATGGCCTCTAAACAGCAATTATGCTCTTCTATTTAAACTTATAACATAGCTCTTAAGACAAAATGACATTTTAAAATATGTTATCCATGAATTTTCAAATGTACAGTACTACTTTGCAAAAAAAAAAAAAAATTGTAAAAAAATTCTGTATTTCTTTATGAAGATGTCAAATATTTTTAAACCAGTATTGCTTTTGTTGTGCTGCTGCTTATATTATTCAATTCATGTCTGACTTCTCAGCAAAGTCCTTTGAGCCAGCTTGAATTTGGGTCTGTCATGTGTGTTTATACCGTAAATATTTCTTGCAAAGTAGGGAAGGAAGATTATATAATACTCAAACAAAAAGGTGGTTGAAGACAGGCTGAAACAGCTCACCAAAGTTTAAGAGATCAGAGTTAAGCATCGGATTGAAATAACTTGTCTACACCATGTGGCAACGTTTTGCTAAATTTTTGTTCATTTTAAATTGTATGTTAACTGCTCGGCTGGGTCAACCCATGCCTTTGGCGGCAGTTCAAATCTTTTTTAAATATGCAAGTTGGGCTTGTCATTTGATTTGCTTTGTTACGTTGAGGTGGATGCTCACTTCAGTTTGAAGCACACACATCCATACCCTTATTCAATCACGTTCAGCTGTGTACTTTGGCAGGATGCAAAGGCTAGGGGATTAAACACATGCAGCTGACGCATGCATCTCTCGGTCCTCGGCTAATCCTGTTTTATTTGTGTTGGAAAGAATGTGAGAGAAAAGGACAGAGAATAAGCGACAGGTTGACAAATAGAATATTAATTTCATTAGAATTGTGTACTGAGCCTTCACATTCACATTTAAAGTATTCTAATTGATTTACCACTGGACTCCACTTTCTCTCCAACCCCAGCGGCCCTTCAACCTGTGGAGCAATGCTGGTAGAACGTAATGTTTTCCAAAGGCAAACTCTTGATATGATGCTGAGCATCATCTTCATTAGTCGACCATTCTAACATTGGCTGAGTGCAACCTATCTAGTTAAAGTGTTGTATAGTTTTCACAATTATGCTGCATCTCAGTTTCAGAGTGTTGTTTGTCAGTCTTATTGTAGCCAAGGCCATCAATAAGTAGAGAAACAATTATTATTTTCAGATCCTTAGTGAGTTCTTTGTCATGAGGTGACATTTTGAGCCTCCAATGAGTGTATGAGAGTGATAGCACCAAATTTCACACACCTGCTTCCCATTCACACCCGAGACACTGTATCACTCATGAGTCACATGAGGGAGGGGCAATGGGTAGTTGGAAATTACTCGGACATTATCACATAGTGGTATACTCATCTTTGCGGCCAACACTTTTTACATGAATGACTGCGTTTGTGCCCATCCCTGCGACAGAAAATAATGGAAATAAGATTTGGAATTAAGTTGTATTTATTTCATAGTGATGACGGTTTATTTTTTTTCATGCATTGGCCATTTTGGATGGCTTTTCTAAAATTACTTTTTATACAGCTAAAACATGTTCTTGCAGCTCACCTTACAGGCCCGACCGAGATGCTGAGAACCCCAAAAAGATATACAATATATGTTATATATATAAAACAATTGAACATAAATCCAAAATATTTTTAAAAGTGCATTCAGACATTGACCACTGAAATCTTCATAAACTATAAAGCAAGTTAATTTTGACAAGATGATTAATTAATTGACATTTCACTGAATCAGGGATGTTTGAATACTTTTGCAAACAACCGTTTGGCAACTCCACAATAAAATGGATGCAAGTTTTAGATTCACTTGTGAAAAAAGGTGCAGATATAGTAATGAAGAGCTTTTGATACTGGAGTAGTCCTTCACCTTTCCTTTTTATATATTCTGTCCACAAGCTGAAAATCACCACATTAATTAAAAGAAGCTCCTTGATCTAGCTTAAACTGTAATGGCGACTGGGACAAACCCTTTTCCACCGCGCTGCCAGTAGTTGGCCTTCCATATTTAAATTGTAGTGTCCATGTTTTCAGGGTTCTTTTTGACACCTTCAAGGACAGGATAACAGTCTTCATATTGGTTAACCTCAGCAGCGCATGTGGTCAGTTGTTATTAAAGGAACAGAAAAATGAGTTTAGCCTGTGGTACAGAGAAGCTCAATCAGTATTCATACAGCGTGAGTCCCACTTTCTCACCCATATACGTATAGAGCAGGGGTGTCAAACATAAGGCCCGGGGGCCGGATCAGGCCCGCAATGGGGTTTTATCCGGCCCGCGAGATAGTTTTGTAAAGTAAAAAAAAAAAAAAAAAGTAATGTCGGCCCAATTAATCAGCCGGCCACAATCAAAGCTTATAAATTCAGAATTACACAAGTAAGTCTCAGTTGAGCAATGCAACTTGTACATGGAATTGCTCTGAATGTCGTTATTTTAAACACAATTTAAAGTTAGTTTGTTTAAAAAATAAAAAACATGAATCAAACACAAACATGCTGAATAAGACACACATTCAACTACACGTATGATAAGGATTAACGTCCTTATAACTTCATTAACGGCACCCGACACACAATGCATTCAGTGAACAATATACAGGTTTATGCAAAATCGGGAGATATAACACGCCTGGAAGTTGGAACTCATACGGGCAAAGTGTTGCCGCGTCCATTTGCATTCTTGTTATTTTTTTGGGACAATATTTGTACAGATGCGCCCCGCAATTTAGGGCTGGCCCACAAATAGCGAAAATCTGCATGTCATTGACGGCAATGTTTTAAAAATTATGTACAATTTTACCGATCCGGCCCACTTGCGAATATATTTTCCTCCATGTGGCCCCTGAGCTAATATGAGTTTGACACCCCTGGTATAGAGATACCTGAGCTGTTTTGTATATGTGGAGCTCATTGTTGTGTTGCTATTCGTTGGAATGTAAAGTTCATGTTTGTGATGTGTATTTTTCATGTCTGAAACTATTAACTCAACTACAAATCCACCAAGTTAGCTTCACTAGTAGCCTCACTCTTCCTCCACCATTCCTCTCATTCATTCGCGTACAGTATATTCTGTCTTCTGATAACCTTAATTCGTCTCCTTTCCAGCACATGCTTCCACCTTTCCAAATGTTCCTGCACCATCTTCCTGCTTTCTTTGCAGATCACGATGTCAACCACAAAACACAATGGTCCATGGGGATTCCATATGATCGCCATCTGTCAGCCTGTCCACCACTATTGCAAAAAGAAATGGGCTTAGAGTTGATCCCTGATGCAGTCCTATTTCCACCTTAAACTCCTTTGTCACATCGACAGCACACCTCACTACTGATGTGCTACCCTCATACATGTCCTGTACTATTCTAACATATTTCTCTGCTACTGCAGACTTTCTCATGCAGTATCGGAGTTGCTCTCTGGGTACACTGCCATAGGCTTTCTCGATATCGACAAAGCACCTTCTGACCGCCTCTGCACTTCCTCCATCAATGCCCCCAAGGCAAATAATACATTTGTAGTACTCCTACGCATGACACCATACTGCTGTTCACAAATACTGCATTTTGTCCCGAGTCTAGCTTTCCATAACTTCATTGTGTGGCTTATAAATCCTCTGTTGTCCCTGTAACTCTGCACACCGCCCTTGTTCTTGAAAATGGTCACCAGCACACTATTCCTCTATTCCGCAGGCATCTTCTCATCCTCTAAAATTATATTAAACAACCTAGTCTTGTAGGTCACCCAATATTCTTGCGTTTTCTCGAAAAAGCGTTGATTACAGCCATGTACATCTTCTGGTAAAGTCTACCACCATCTGACCATCCATGTTCCTTTCCTTGATACCAGATATAGCCATCAATTCTTCACCAGTGTATTCTTCACCAACATGTATACATTACAATATGCACAAAATCAGAGTCTCTCGCCTCCAGATTGCTCAGAACTACTTCATCTAGTTTCTTCCAGAATTTGTCTTTCTCTTCTAGTTCGCATCATTCCTGTGGCACATAACCACGGATTATATTAATACCCTTAATTTCAAGTTTCAGCCTCATAAATCCATCTGACACTTTTCACTTTCAGGCCATTCTTAATTCTTTCTTTAATGTACACCCCTATCCAAAGGCAAAGGCAGTACACAGTGATACCTATTAGAATTGGTGATTCTTCTTCAGGAAACATTTTTGTGACTAATTCAATTTCTATTCATGTTTTACAATACTGTTATAGTAGTAGATTAGAGAAGATTAGCATGAATCACATTTTAGCATGCTTTTTAATTTGTGCTTCTCCCCTTTCTTTTTTTGTGATGATTGCAGATGTTTACTGGAAATTATGGAGAAAAGACAAGAACGGAAATTATTAATAAGGAACACTATAAGGATAGTAAAAGGGATTTCGCCAATTCTCTTCTAAGTGGAGAGTATGATGAGGAGGAATCAGCTCGATCATTCCAGGAGGCTCTCAAGGACTGGAGAAACCAAAGAGATGATGGTGCTGCAGAACCTGTAACAATATGTACTCAAACAGGTGAGGAATAATGCAAGACCATTGGAATCATCAGAACCTTTAAAGCTTTGTCATTTAAAGTAACAAATGATAACAGTGCAAGTTTTACGAAACAACATGCTCTTACTGTAACCCAGTGCTTCTCAAATAGTGGGGCGGGCCCAGGGGGGCGCGAGGCTTCATCAAGGGGGGTGCGTTTGACCTCGGAGAACATGCATTTTTATTTTTATTTATTTATTTTTACTGTCTTAGAATAAAGTGCAATTCCACATCCACTACATTAGGGGGCAGTCTCATTGGCAGAGTGTGCGCACGGAGCATTCGCTCGGTGGTGTAGGGTTTTGTTTGCACTGAGCACACAGAGTATAAGTATGAAGTGTAGGCACAAAGTGTAGCAGACCCAGACCCAGACCCAGACTGAGATAAAGAGACAAACGAAAGTCACCCAAAAGCTAAGACGAGCAAATATTACAAAGCGAATGGGGGTCGAGATGCTTTCTTCTTCCTAGGGGGGGCATGACAGAAAATAATTGAGAAGCACTACTGGAACCCCCTATCCCAAGCTACTTTGACATTATGGCAAAATATTTTCAGCAGTCCTGTCCTGCCCACATTCACGTGACAACCCCACTTTCCTCCTCCTGTACCATTTTCACAAAGTCCCGAGTGTTCCTGCTGCCCCTTCCTTGCCTCTACGCAGATGTGTTAAGGCCTTCCAGAAAGTGCTTACCACTGCAGTACGAGAAATAATCCATGGCGGTTGCATATTGCGATAATGAGAGAAGTGCTATGGGTGGCTGTACTCCACTCCACAGCACTCATTCCCCTCAGCCATGTGTATGTGTATCTGTACAAGCTGCCTTCCATCTCAGATTGGGTCTGTGTGTGCAGCAGAGCTTATGTCTGCATATTTATGTATGTGCTATTAGTTGTGTTATTCCAGTTTCTGTGTGTCTCGGTGTGCCACCCCACCCCCACCCCTTGTTTTCTCTGCCTTACCACTTGGACAGAATTTTTCCCTCTGCCTCTCTGCTCTACTCTGCAAATTACTGCCAGCCCCTTCAGCCCTAATTATTTCTGTCAAGCCACTGGCACACAGGTCCACTTTAAAGCTGCCACTGTGGACTTCTAAAGTGTTGAGAGCAATCATAACGTTTTTCTTTCTTTTCTCGGCCTTTCTTTTTTTCATGCGGTTCTAATGTTTCTGTTGTATTGCGTATATCTTTTTGTTACTCGGCATGAGCCTGACTGCTGCCTGCCTGTGTTTTGTCACTTTAGGTATCAATGAAAAGGTGTTTTCTCATTTCTAGAGAAGGTGTTGCACATCCTGCTTTGTTTTTAACTTCGTCTGACACATTCTGGGCTTTGTTTTACTCTCTCTGCAACCCAACTTCATTTTTGTATATTCTCCCCCAGTATCAGTGTCAGGTACAGCAACCCAAGCTGACTTCCCTCCTGAGAGAAGCCATAAAGGAGAAGGAGAAAGATGGGAAGACAGCAAGGTACCCATCAAGGTGGAATTCCCTGAAAGCAGTCTTACCTATATGGACAGGTTGTTTCTCAAGAGGTACCGCAGGTACAGATTCCTTCACATGCAACACTTTAGTTTGAAATGTAGTATTATTTAATATTTCAGTGTTTGTGTTTTTATGTCATTCAATTATACTTGGAATATAATGCATATATAGGAAGGGTGTGTATGTACAGTAGGCCTATCTCGATATAAGTGGAAAAATACGGTTGGATTCAATTTGATGCACAAATATATATTTTAAATCAAAACAGATTTTCTGAGCAAAGCACAAGAAACAATGTCGAAAACAAACACTGACTGGCCAAACAATCTTACTAGTACGGTTTCTATAAACATTAACAGTCAAACCTTTGGACACACTTCCTCATGCTATTGAATGAAAAACTGTGTCCAAAGTTTTGACTGGTATTTTTTCTATATAAATAACATATATTATCAGTTGCTTATGTGTTACTGTAACAGGTAAACTGCATGAACAGTGATGGAGTCCAAAGACTATAGAAAAAAGCGGACTAACATCAGCCACTGCAAGACTACATAGGTAATGGAATTCCAGATGATCTTAAAAGCCCAGCTGAATACAATTTATAAGTCCCACATGTTTGGGGAAAAGATGACCTCTGATTAGCCAGCATCAACAGCTTCATCTGACAAATGAACGTGATTTCATTTTGTGTAACAAAAGCGTGTGTGTGTTGGCTTCAACATAAGTTATTTAAAATAAATCTTGCAACAGTTGAATTCTTGAATATCTGTGCCTTTATTTATGTATTTATTTATTTATTTATTTTCACATGAATACCCTCTCCTGTCAGTGCCTCCGCTTTTCCTGCCTCTCAGTCTACGCATGCCTTTGGTTCACAAAGCATTCTCTCAGCACACATTGTGCTGTTGACTTTCTGAGTGCTTGGCTTCAGCAGGTCCCATAATTACAGCCCTTTATTTAAGCGGCACCTCTCGGACTGAGTAGCCCACCGGAGACCGGGCCAGAGGGGATGAGAGGTAGAGTGCACTTTTAGGGCCCACTGACCGCCTGAGCAGGACCGCTTTAAGTCCCCTGCTGCAGCAGCCTTTAAGTGAGGAACAGAGCAGGGAGCCAATCTAAGTGCAATAAGCCTGCAGCCATGATGGCGACAGAGCTTAATGAAGAGACAGAGGGACTGGCTGGCTGGCTGGCAGGAAGAAAGAGTGAGAGGCTGAATTTTAACAAGTTTGAGAGTGAAGGGAGGATGGAGTGTGAGCTGTTTTATAGAACTCACTAAGGGGAGAGGTGTATTAGAGTCGTAAACATCACCAGTCCTGTGACTGGGGGGGTTGTCAGGCTGATTACCTGAATTCTCTGGGCGTGGTGAGTGAGCGCCTCCTTCCATCAATGCCAAAGTCAAAGTATGTGTGATTAAGGCACTGAACCCCTTAAGAAAATCTGTAGAGCTAAAGGTTTACAACTTTACCTGAATTCACCCATCTTATATTAGCAGTTTCAAATTTACTTTCAATCTGCTTTATTACCCATGCCAATGAGGTTATGGATCATCACCTTTTCTTTGTTAGCATATTACACAAAAAATGGTTAAACCACTTTCTACAGAACATTGTGCAGAGCTGCTTCAGGGTCAAGAAACAAACAAAACTACAGCCCACCAGAAAAAGTGCCATTCTTCCAAATATATGTTTTGACACAAACTGTTTTTCCCAGATTTCAAACCGTGCAGTTTTGTAAAACCTGTCTCAAGCCAGTGATCGCCATAGATCCCTGTAGCCTGCACACCTGATGAAGAAATGAATCAGACAGGCTCATGTATAATTCTACAACTTAACTCGATCATAAATCAGAGATGACTTTGGAAGGATCTATTTTTTCCACATTTCCCACTCTTCCACTGCTGCTTCTTGACACTAGAGGCTCTATATTTGTAGACAGCACAAGTCCATTTGAGTGTAAAAACTGACATATGTTGATTTTCGTGCTGGTGCTAGGCTCGTGCTCGTTAGCATGTTTCTCTGTTTGGCAGATGGCTTTGCACCATGCTGAGCGTTCCGGCAGACCAACAGCATTTTCTTTTACATGCCCCAGCACTAAACTGTATGGCCTACTGGATTCATGTCTAGGTTTTGGTGCAGGTGGTGCAGTGCAATTTGGGAGAATGTAGGATGTAGTTGCAGGCAGTCGATCCTTTACGCATTTCAATGTACTGCATGGACTTGGAGCAAATCAGTTCATGCTTCTGCCATGTTAAGTGTTGAACTTCTCGTGTTGCTGTGGAGCAAATCGGCTGTGTTCCCACCCTGAAGTGAATATTCGTGGTTCTGTTGAGTCCAAGCCACGGTTATGTAGACCAGCAAAGCTTTCTGACACCACTGCCAGGAAGACTGTTCGAGATGCACTGAATATCCCCGCAAGCAACTCAGCTGCAATATGGTGGTGGTGCTTAATCATGGCACACATCTTACATGGTACGTTGACCTATGAGGACAATTGTACTTTGAGTTTAGTGTAGTTTTTTTTTTTTCTTTTTTTTTTTTTTTTCTAGTTTAGACATCACCTACCCATTGCTATTGGAGACGAGCAACGCACAACAGTTCCTTGCTTAAATGTATTTTGCTCACCCCAACCTGCCACAGGACTCAAACAAAAGAGTGTTCTTCCGCCATGTCAAGAACTGTCGGTGTAGCCATGTACACAGCATTCAAAGGGAATGAGAAGTCACGTTAATTGGTGGATAAACAACTTGGCTGTGTTTGAGTCCGCAATGTCGCAGAACACCCTTTTAAAATGTGCTACACTGCTTGTACGGGTCTGCTAAAATACCAAAACTTAGTCTAGCCCTTCCCTGTGCAGATGTATACCATGCCTTGTGCCAGACTTGCACAGAGCACACAAATAGAGCCTTAAAAAATAAATAAATAAAAATGATGTGGAATTGTGCTTAGTCAAGCTCAAATGCTCAATGTTTTAATGCGATTACCTACTGAATTCTCACAAAAACAGGTAACTTCTGAATTTATGTAAATTAGAGATTGAAATGAACCCAATTGAGGTATGCTGAAACTGTGATTTGTTCATATTTGAAGCAATTCTTATCATAGGAAAGAATACATGGCCAAGTTATTCTCATCTCATACAAATGTAAAATATTAACTGATGTTGTCTCGCCCCCTTCACACAATTGTAGAATGAAGTTAACTAATGCAAAGCAAAATTACATTTTAGCTTATAGTTTTAAATACATTTGTAAGCTGCAGTGTGTTATAATGACTATAATGTGAAATTGATGAAGTTATGATAAGATGGGAAATTATTCAATATAACCTTTTTCTGTTTTGCTTATTCCTATTTATAAAGTTAAATGGGAGGTATTTTGACAATTTTCTTCACATTGTAAATGCTTAAGAAGTGGAGAGACAGAATGAGCAACATTTCCTGGTAATAGTAAGATGGTGCACATTTCTCTCACTGGCTTTGCACTTTGCCCTGCTTAGAAAAAATGAAGTTACCTGGGACGGTAAAGACAGTGTCATGGACATGGGGTCTGTTCAGTGAAGGTGAGCTATACATCTGAATAGATGCATGCATGCATGTATTACTGAATGAGGCAACAGGATCGTCAGCTAAAAAGACTGAAATAATTAAACCACTGATTTGACTGTTCAATCAACTACACGTTTTTGCCTTTTACAATTTCATTAAAACTGATATTTTATTTTTTACTTCCAGGACACCAACTGAGGCTTACAATCCACTACTGGCCTCCAGTTCAGATTTGATATCTACGATTAAAAAACAAAACAGAACAAAAAACATTGAGGAGGAGCAGGAAGCTGGCTTAACAGGTACAGTAATAAGCACCCTTATTTTTGTTCATTAGTGACAGTTATTTGCTCTTGTTACATGACTATATATAAGCATGAGTAGTTAAATTACAAAGACGGTTCTGTCTTGTGTGGTTTGTATATGTATACGTCTACCTATTCATCTTGAGCACACTAATGGGTAATCACAGGCTCTGTTTGTGTGGGCAGAGACATGTCAGTGGCGGCTCATGCCTGACATTGCACAAATGGACAAGGGAGAAGAGGGCAGAGTGGCTTTGGATCCACCCTTCCTGTCAGTAGCTTATGACCTGTCACTCATCAGTCAAGGGAGTGTCCGAGGTGTTTAGCCCCCCAGCGGTGACTGTTAAACCAGGGTTATCTCACTCCCTTCTAAACCTAAGAACCCTGAACCGTTCAACTCTCTTCTATCTGACCCATGAAACTTTGCTGCAATCTTGAACTCATGTAAGTCCTCATTCACCTTCAGCGTCCATCTCCTAGAGTTATAACATAATGAACATATAATGTATTGAAGTAAACTTTCATACATTTTCATGACAAACTTATTAGGTTCAGTGGAGCACATATAGTAATTGATCAGAACTTAGTTACTCCACGTAAGGACCTTGGCTTTACCAAAAACACACTTGCCCACATAGTTATGGTATAGCGTAAAAATAATGCCTTATAAATGTAGTGGAGCTATTTCTATACACTTTGAATCAACTGTTATCTTCTGTGTTGTCCTTTCATAAGTCCAAAACCTAAAAGTCCCCACCGCCTCCAATAAAGCATTGCTTAGTAAAGAACATTTATCCTTAATATATTAAGTCACCTCAATTTTCAGCTCATTATTCAAAACTGCAGCAATGTTACCATCAATGTATCGATGTTTTGGATACAAACATTTGGTCTGTGTTTTGGAGAAAAAAAAAAAAAGATAGCAACTGCAGTCAATAAGTACACACTAGATGAAGAATTCCACTTACCTTGGAGGCATTTAAATGTTTCCCTATTAGTGTTTATTACATTTGGAATGAGCTTCAGTCAATGAGCAGAAGTTATTATAAATACTCCCCAGGGAAGTTTTGCTGTAAACAAACAGCACATGCAGTGAAACACTTTCTGAATGTCAAATGAGCAGTAGCCTATATATATATATATATATATATATATATATATATATATACACACATATATATATATATATATATATATATATATATATATATATATATATATATATATATATATATATATATATATATATATATATATATATATATATATATATATATATATATATATATATATATATAATACACATATACACATATACCCACACACACACACACACTCACACACACACACATATATATATATATGAGTTATTCAACATGCAGTTCTGCACTCCAGTCAAGATCATGTTCAGTTTCCTTATATTCTATATCTATATTCGAAAAGTACATACAGCACATTAAGGCTCCAACACAGTTCAAACAATGAGTCTGATTTGTATGCTGACAGTAATAATAGATACAACTTTTTCGTAGTTGATAATTAGAAGACTCCTGTGACTTTAGGGAAATGCAGTATTATATAGATGCTGATAAGCCATTCCTTCCAACAGTTGAAACTTTTATAATGCATAATAATTACGTGTTCACCAGTGTCTCATCTCCTGTCTTTGATTTTGAAAGCGCGTGTGGCCATGAATAATTGAATGTGTTGGCATGGCATCCTGTGGGGAACTCTCTTATTTTTCACTGTCATTTTCCTGAGTTGTCAGGTGGTCCCACACGGTGATGTGATGGAGGGATTGTTAGCGGTAGTCTTTAGTCAATGTCAGCAATAAGGGGTTGTGGGACTGATGGGGAAACTTGCAGTGACTGAAAAATATATAGTAACAATGTTCGATTTTTAGTTTTGGTGCACTGTTTATATGCTGGAACAAATACTATTTGTTTTTTTTCTTAAATAGTGGCCTTATGTGTGCTAGTACACTGTGCCCTTATGAATCGGTTTACTTTGACATGGTACCCCCATGGGTTGCTGGATATAAGCTGCTCAACATAGCAAGTTTGAGAATTCAGGATTAGGAAAAAAGAAAAAAAGAAAAAAAAAAAAAAAAAAAAAACCTAAAACGTGGTCTGATGTCCTCTGAAACGAGTGTGCCATGCTAGAGGGGACAAAAAAGTTTGTAAGGAGTTCTATTAGAGTGAATTTGTTCCATGTGGGGGAAATACAACAAAGTAGTGTTGAGATGCATGAAGAAGAAAAAAAAAAAAAAAGGATCCACCATTTAGTGAATGACAGGTTATACTACAGGAATATAGAATATGTTTATTACATATTCTACATACATATTGAATTGATTATTTTACATTTGTTACATTATACATTATAGTGATTAAAATATATATCGTACATTTACAATTTCATTTTTTATAAACATTTGTAAAATTAAAAGTCCTTACCCTCAATCAAAACATTGTTTGCATTTGAGTAAAAATCAAAAACAGCCATGACCATTTTATGAGGAAATATGGTAATTCTCATTTATAGAGTTGTGTTCCAAATGTTAATATTCAATATTAGGTCATGCTGCTTTAGTTATATTCTAATAATGACTTGAAAGTACTAGTGTTGTTCTTGAATGCTCTGAACCAATGGCAGGACAACTTTTTCATGTTGAGGAAAAAAAAAAAACCTTAGGTATCGGTATGGTATCGATATCGGCCGATACTGCAAAGCTGGGTATCGGAATCTGTATCGGGGGCCAAAAAATGGTATCGGAACAACACTAGAAAGTACCAAGATTTGCCATGGTTCACTTGATGCATACTTGTTTAGACACTGGCTGCATATTTTCCACTCTAACCTGATAACTGACCAATACATTACTCACTTTGTACTGCTATACCAGTATATGATTCTGGCCACACCAGTGTCCAATTTGAAATGTTAAAAAGCCAGAAATGTTTAAATATATGCTGGGAAGTGTAATATGTGAAGAAAAACATTAAAAGGTACAAATCATAAAAAAACCAGCAGATACCACACCTAAAATTTGATTTATACAATATTTAACAATAATGCTGGCAAGAAAAACAATAATAAAAAATAAAACTATTGCATCACACGGTTTAAATCGGACAATGCAGCTGAGTCTGGCTGCAGTAAATTTGATATGAATCTAAGTTTGAATTTAATCAAACCAATCAAAGCTTTATCAATCGTTAATATGAGCAACTAAATATATAGAGATATAGAGCGAGACAGGGCTCAGTGAACGATCATTCATGGCTCGCCTTTTTTCTGGGTTTGGTCATGTGACGTTCGCAAGCTGAGCCCCTTAGGCAATGTGCCATCATTTTCAGTCGATAGCAAGTGTCAAAATGTCCGCCCCCTGAAACGGATAAAACGTGTGGATTTTACTGCTTAATTCATATTCCATAAGCACAATATTAATCGGAATTTGGTGTTTTTGGATTTGTCAGGCCGCATAAGGCATTATTGTAAAGAACATTTTTGACGTCCCCTTGAAGTCAGTGCTTCTCAATTATTTTTTGTTGCCTTTGCACACACTGCTGGCCAATCAGAGTAAGCCATCACACTCCGCTGCTGAAAGTCCAAACATTTCAACATCAGCCTCAAAGCCGCAGATGTCTTCTTCCTCTCCCACAATCCACAAATCAAAACCCCAGTGTGGTTCCCCACACATTTTGCACTTGCCATCATTTCCACATCGTCAAACTGAGATCCCAAACATTTCCCAAACTCCTCTTTCATCTTTTCCTGATCTTTCTACTCATGCCAGTGTCAGACCACCAATCCAAGATGTGCATTTCTCCCCCTTTCCACCATCCTTCTCTTGAAGGTCTACTTTCACCGTTTCACCATCAAGTTCAGCCTCACTGCCCAGAGACTGCCGATCGAACACACCTCTCCTATTAGAACGGTTACAATCATCCCAGTTACTCCCAGAACCAATCTCATCACTGAAGCTTTCAATTTCCCAATCACCACCTAACAATCTACAATCCCCAAACCAATCCCCACAACAGTCTCTCCTAGACGATAATTTACTCCAATCTTCTTTTTCAGCGCTATCGCGCAAGCACAAATCCACCTCCAGGTACCTTGAAACTGTCTCTAGCGCACCTATTTAGTTCCCATTTGATAAATGTGGCTCAAGCTCATCTTTAAAATATGATTATACAGTGATACATAGATTTAAGAAAGTTTGTCTGTTAGGGCAGGAGAAGTTATATTAATTTGAGGAAGAGCTTCCCAAGACCTGAAGACAACTGAGTGCTGCTGACCTGAATGTGTTGTTGCTTAACACTAATTACTTGCATTATTCATCAAAAGCTCAGGTTCCTCAGGCAGAGGTGTTAAAGGTGCAAATGCAATAAGGGAAAAAAATGCTTTCATTTATCCCTAATGACCCATAATGCTTCCTCAATGCTCAACTTTATTTATAGAGCACTTTAACAACCGCAGATGTAACAAAGTGTTGTACATGAAGTAAGATCAAACATTAAACACAAGCTACAAGAAATAAAATTCTTATAATATGACCATTATAATAATAATAATAATAATAATAATAATAATAATAATAATAATAATAATAATAATAATAATAATAACAAATAAAATACTTTTTTTTGTGCAATGTTAGTTTGTCTGTTGGGGTTAAGAGGGTGAAAAATCCAAATAAAGGAGACAACAATGCTGCTGTAAATAGGCTACTGATTCAAAGGTGTACACAAAAATAACCATCGGTATTGTACACCAAAAACAACAACAAAAAACTTTTGGCACGACGCAAAATGAACATACAACTGTAAACAATCACAGCAATGCACTCCATAGATGTGAATAAGCTATAATGTATGCAATAGCAAAAATACTGTAATATTCTATATTGTGTATATTGTATTTATTTATTGTTCAACTCTGTTTTTTATTTTCTTAATATTGCTCTGTTTGCTGTTGTTATGCTTTTTTTGTTGTTGTAATAATATCATTTGTAGCTCTAATTATACATGCCTCCCTTCCTTTATTTTAGTCAGCCTACAATTTCCTAAAATGTTTAACCTGGCACGCCACTGCTGTTCATCTAATCTTAACCAAACATATTTTCCTCATTTTAACCTTTTGTCTCAGGAGGGCACCTGTCAGGAAACACGAGGAAAACCCTTTCTTCCAGTTTTTAAATCTCACACATGCTCCAGGGGTTAATTAAAATCTGTTTATTTCATGGGAACACATGGGAGTGGGGAATGGAGTGAAAATGATTAATATTACCAATTTTGAGAATTAAAACATGAAATACACAAAGAAATTGAAGTTGTCCTTGTGACTGGGTTAAAGTCAACTTTTTAGGGATTAACTTTATTTAGCTTTTTATTTCTTTAACCTCCAGTGCTATTTCCGTATCCTCTGCTTAACCCATAATGTTTTCTTTCTTTTTACACTATCTTTGTGCACTTGAATGTCTAACTATATCTCACTGGAGCATGTGTCTGTTTATCACAGGTGATGGACCCCCATACTCATCGGTCTGGGCCACACCAGTTTTCTGATCTGGATTTGGGCAAATCAGATAGCAAAGTGTACATTGGCCATGTGAAGACACACCAAATTGCACAATCTTCACCAAACAGGTATGTTAAGAGGAAAAAAAATGAAGCAATAAGCACAACTCTTATGTAACATTTTTATTTTATTTTTTTTCACTTATGTTTGACGTCCAAAATATGCTGTTGGTGTTTTTGTGCTTCGAGAGATTAGATTTTGAAGATTGCCTCCCGTGTCCAACTTTTGCCTGAAGATGGTTTCCAATTTGCAAGCGTTTCTCATATCACAAAGGCCTCCTAATAGGATTTAGAACAAATATGTAAGAACGCAGAGCTTACAAGAGAGATGAAAATGAGTTTTAAACCCAGAGGAGTGCTGCTTGTGTGCTAGAAAATGAGAGAAGAGGGACAATGCTTCTGCATCCAAGGGGAGATTTCCCAAGATGTCTCTTTCATTTGGAGCGTATTTTTGCTTTTCTTCAACAGAGTTTTTGAACATATTCAAATTATGGTCGGATGCAAAAATGCATAGACCAACTTGTAACTTCTCACCCCTTTAAGCAGTGTTGTGCAGTTTACTGTATGTTTTTTTGTTTGTTTGTTTTTTTCCGGCATGTCCATTCATGCGTCTCATTTACCAAAACATGGGTCGCTTTTTTATGCACACACTAAGGTTCAATATTACGTATCCCAATCTGGTATGCCACAGCTACCGTTGTAAGGTAATTTAATCACATAGCTTTAGAAAAATTGTAGGCAATGAGTTTGGACATTTTTCTATATGTGACAGTGTCCTTCTCCTCCTGACATCTGTGGCAAACGGCAGTTTAACTAAATTGCAAACCCCAAGTCTATAGTTATGAGGTTACAGGTGTGTGAATGTGCATGTGCATATGCACACATCATCTTATTATGGTTTCTCTTTCGTGAGTTGTGTCACCCTGGCTACCCCAAAGAAAAAATTCTGGCTGCACCCCTTATGGAGCATTGCGTGCCTATGGTTTGGTCGGATTATTATTATTTTTTTTCAGTATAGAGAATTATTTTTGTTTGTTAGGTTTTTTGTTTGTTTGTTTTTTCCACGCTTTTCTGTGTTTTTATTGAGGAAAACGCTTACTGAATGTTTCAGTATTTTTTTTTTTTAAGAATTTTGATTTCCACTATTGGTGAGCCTGCCAGGTCTCTATCCCCCACAATTAGCATGGGCCCACTGTAATTTTTTACTGATGGAAACAGGCTTTCGAAAAAACAAACAAACAAAAATAAATAAATAAATAAATAAGTAAAAAAAAAAACATTTACAGGCATGGAAGTAGGCTTTTGCAAGTTGAACAAAAAAAATGGTGAAAAATAGGCTTCTTGCCCAGTATTTTTTTTAAATAATTATTTATAGATAACAATATTTTTGACTTTACTAAAAAAAAAAAAAAAATGCTAAAGTCTAAATTTTCCATATATGTGGATGTTTTGTTTTACTACTGCTCATAACCGCCTCATAATATTCAGATTAAATCAGACCAAGCATAAACATTTATTGAGCCACATGATGCTCATTATGGTTTATTCGCCTGCTCGAGGCTGTGATATTACCAGCATTTCTTAAATGTGCATACTGTTGCAATTCAATCTTTTTATTTATTTATCAATTTCCTACTTTGCTTCCATAGCAAATGTCCTTGGGCGAAAATGTTCCCATCAACATTCTGGTCCATCAAGCTTTTACTGTAAGTGTGTCCGTGTCAAGCCTGTGAGGTTGACAGTGAGTTATTCCACAGCTATCCTCACAACAGGCACTCAGCACCTCGTCAAATACAGCACTGTCTATGCCACAATCGTTAACACTCCAACTTTAATGAGAGGGAGATGGCTCGAGATGGTTGGGTGGGGGGGGGGGTTTGTGAGGGAGCAGGAGGTTGAACAGGGGATCACCTTGACAACACTCCACACTCATTTAAACCCTTCTATCCTTCCATCTGGCCCCTCGCTCATTTTTTTTTTTTTTTTTTTTCACGGCAAGGCGGTGATCCAACAGGTTTTATATGCTCCACCAAGCAGTCAGTCAGAAAATGAGGTTGTTAGTGTGCACTTTGTCAGCCATACATTCGCACAGACACAAAACACTTCAATATCACTGATTTTAACTTGCAATGTATTTGAACAAATTATTCAATCACTTAAGTAGAATATAAACATGATGTGCAACACATGGGTGACATTCTTGCCATGCCACAAATGAACACCATAATTAACTAATTAATATTTTAGGCCACTTTTGGACCAGTGATAAAGAAAACATGTTAAGTTAGATTAAAAATGCTATAAACAACTTTTGCCAATTTAGTCCGAATCACACAATGTAGTCATACTAAATGTGACAATGTCTATCGAAAATGTTCAGCATATTAAAATGATATTATTGTGGAACTGTGTCAAAATGGAACTTTCTATCCTCAACTCTTCTCTGTTCTCAACCCTCAGGATTATCCTCCTCTCTCTATTCAATTCAGACAACTGTATATAAATAAGCCTTTGTTCTTTGTAGTTTTCTTTTGAAAATCACGGTTATTCCCACTTTGAAAATTTACGTTCATGTTCCTAAACAGACAGGGATGTGTGGAAATGCATACTAATGACGTACAGCTCGGCTCAACTAGGCTACTATGAATTCTGCCAAGAGGGGGTAGCATAGAGCACTTTTTCCCCCACCACTGTTGGCTTTTCATGAGTCCTGGGAGGCTCTCAGATTACTGGAACCTATTTAAGAAGCAGGTGGGACCAATAACACTTGGCAAGACAAATGTAAACATGAAGCACACAAGTGAATTTAACTTCTCTCTCGCTTTGGTAATAAGAACTTTTAATGGAAGCCTTTTGGAATGATAAGATTTGTATCTGGATTTACACTCTAAATGTGTCACTGGGCTAAATTAGTGGCCAATATCTAGCTCGCCATGTCTGCTTTGCAACTGATTGAATCTATCTGTATGTGCCAGTGCATTTCCCCTCACTGTGCAGGTGGCGCTGAAGCACTAAGTGGAGGTTCTGTGCCAGTTGACAGGCAGAAGCAGGCTCTGGAGGGGATAAAAAGCAGGAAGAATAAACACTGAGCTGAATCGGCACACACACCGCCACACCATTTCTTGAGGGGCCGTTGTTTCATTTACATTGAACAGCTGAGAACGTCGTAAGATCTGATGGAATTGGAGGGATGACAATGATACTGTTAGTGTGACCAATTCTCCAACTCAAGCTTTCTTTCTTTGAAGTCCCTTCCTAATTCACCCCATCCTTTCACACATACTAACTTAACTTAACGGTAACTCCCTCGATATAATCATACATTAGGAAGTACATGAGCTTCGTAGCTCTGCCATCCATGTTGTAGACTACAGGAGCATGTTTGTCGTCTACATTGCAGTCTCATTGTGTACTTTTAGGCACATGTACACAGGTATACGCCCAAGTTGCATGGGCCGATATTGGATTTTGATGGTATTAAATTTATAGCTCTAAAATGTTCTTTGTTTGAAATATTTAGGAAAATAAAAACAGCTCTTTTTTTTCATTCAACGCAATTTTATTTTTAAACAAAATATAGAATATTTAGTACATTAAGAAACATGTAGCGGCACGGTGGATGAGTCCAGGCTCCGGCCTTCCTGGGTGGAGTTTGCATGTTCTCCCTGTGCCTGCGTGGGTCTTCTCTGGGTACTCCGATCTCCTCCCACATTCCAAAGACGTGCATGGCAGGTTAATTGGGCGCTCCGAATTGTCCTTAGGTGTGCTTGTGTGTGTGGATGGTTGTTTGTCTCTGTGTGCCCTGTGATTGGCTGGCAACCAGTCCAGGGTGTACCCCGCCTACTGCCCAGAGCCAGCTGAGATAGGCGCCAGCACCCCCCACGACCCTTGTGAGGAATAAGCGGTCAAGAAAATGGATGGATGAAGAAACATGTACCATACTAAGTTTAAATACATGAATGTTGACACTTGACACTCTTCTTCTGTTTTAATTCTTCTTAGCAAGTCACACTGGTGCACTATTAGAACCGACTCCAGTTACTCATGTTGGCTGGCACCTACAGATACTTTTTTTTTTCTTTTTTTTTCCTCTGCACTGGTCTAACCCCGGGCATAGTTTTCCATAACTTTTGTTCACATGTAAAGTTCACATGCATAGAAAAGCTCATGTGGACTTCGACTTATTAGCGAAGCGACAAACCAAATCTTCGCTTACTGTTGCTGTCTTTCAAACACAGAAATTTAAAGGTTGTGTAGCAGGTTAAACTGATTAAAGATTGAGATGGAAATGTGTTGACTGCTACCAGTAGTGTCAGGTAAAGTTTGTTTATATAGCCCTTAATCACAAAAGCGTCTCAAAGGGCTTCACATGCCCACAGTTGACAAATATTAACGACATCCCCTGATCCAACCACAAGAGGATAGAAGCTGGATAGAAGCAAAATACTTTGAGAAGTTTGACGAACGAGGAAAATAATAGCGACGGAAGAATAGAAGAGACAATTGTGGTGTAAGAAAATCTAGAAAGCTTATGACAGGGTACCGCTAGAGGTACTGCATGACAAAGTCTGGAGTGGTAGAGATGTTCGAATATGTGTCCCTCTCATGGGAAAGTAACTGCCACTTTGTTGGCAAAATGGCCACGACAAAAGCATTTTCTTTGCTGTGACATTTTTGTTGCACTTTTGTTTTCAGTCTTGTTCCTGTTTTTCCTCACCATGATTAGCGCGTAATCCATTACATCGTCACCCTCACCCATCTCCACACTTCTTTGCCATTACAGAAGTCAAGTTTGGGAGAGGGAGGGGGTAACCCCGCTTTGTTGTGCTTCATCAATCTCGCTCTTGGTCTGCGCTGTTGATTGTGTAATGGATCATTAGCCACTTGAAGGACTTTTGCTTTGACAGCTTGCTGTTGGCAAGGAGGCCTTAATGTGCTGCTTTATGTATTTGTGTTTGTGTGTGTGTGGCAGCTGTTGCTGTTTTGTGTGTATGCATGTAGCAGGCATAATCGGCGCTGGAGGCCTTAAACTGAGCAGAGTACTGTGAATATCACACTGAGACGTGTAATACCAGATTAACACATACCACACTGAGGGCTTCCTAAATAGCTCCTGACATCTTTCAAACGCACACATCCACACACACTCAAAAAATGATAATACTTCAGTATCACTGTACAGATCTTATCTGTGTTGTTCCTGTTTTTCAGTATTTTTGGTTTGGGGGCTTAAAACAGGAACTAAGCCTCTAATGTTATGTAACAAATTAGGCTCTTTAAAGTACCAAGTCATACAGTTGAACACTTTTCCTGGAAAAAATATGTCATAAACAACCATCAAATTACAATTATTTAGCATATTTTACTTTAGGTTTTTAATGACCAGAACCTAAACCTGTTGATTGCTTTTGAAGAATGCTTAATGCTGTTATACTTGAAAAATTTGTGTACAGATAAATGGTTTTATTATGATGACAGTTCGACCAACAAACACGTTAACTTTATGCCAAGGGAAACTAGTTTTGAAATCTGAACATTATTAGCTTGCCTTGAATGAATTGTATTCAACCTTAGACGTTCCAATATAATGTGCTCGTTTGATTGTGCTGGGTCAATACTACAGCATCCATCCATGTTCAGCTTGTTTCAAAATTCTGTGATGATACTGGTGTGTAATGTTGCATGATGTCACTGCAGGAATGAGAGGTAGATGGAAGAGTTGCAATAATTAGGAGGGAGCGAGCGTTCAGGGACCGCAAAGATTTTCTGGCCCATGATGATGACTGGCTAATAAGCCTATTTAGATTCTCTGGAGCCAGGCTATTGGATCTACGTGCTGAACTGAGTCCAGCATCAGAGAGGTCCACCCGTAGGCCCTGTGCCATCCCTGAGCTGAGCGTGGGTGTGCCCCTGCCTCCACCAGGAGCAGGAATGTCAATGGGCTCCAATGATTTTATATATATATATATATATTAGTGCTGTCAAACGATTATTATTTTTTAATCTGATTAATCACACTTTAATTTTGATTAATCACTGTTAATCAGCTAAATGACTTGCGTATTCGCGTAATATAAAATAAATCCAAAATACCTTAATATTTTGACATTAACGCATTTTATTATCTGAATGTCATTTGCAAACATTGATTAAATGCATGTACGCAATTGCATGCATGCGTGTATTGCTCAAAACGTAACAGCATCATATCAATTGGCTGCAATTCAGCAATTATTCATTAAACGCAAATTACTTTTGTTTTATCTAAAGTCCCGTCGGGGTGTTTTTTTAAAGTGAAATTTATCACCGAGCACACCAACTGGAGTCACCCCGCTCATTTTGGAACAACAGGCGTAGGAAATGCCGTGCAATGACCTCACCACTGACCTGCGCAGCCTTCAATGTAACCATCCGCGGTTACGTTCTCGGTCAAAAAAAATGTGGAAAAGTGCGATTAATATGCGTTAATATATATATATATAATATATATATATATATATATATTCTTTTTTTTTTTTTTTTTCCGGGCTACTTACTAAACTAATCAAGGTAGGAGTTCCCGCTGGTGTGCATGGTTTGGTGGATTTGGTTATTTTTTGTCAAACACCATTTTCGGCTTTTTTTGAGTACGTACAACTTTCAGTGAGAATCATGCGCACTTGGTATCCAGGTTTTTACCTATGCAGCATTTCTCATATTAAATATGAAAAATTAATATATTTAGATGAACCATTAACCAAGTTGAGGGTATGCACATACTGCAGGTCAATTCATATTCTTTTCAAAGGCCTCTTTCCTATGTGACTATAAATTGCATATATATTCTATGTGACAGCAGTCTGGACGCTCAAGTTGCGCTCTTCTGACCTATAAGTTATCAAATGGTAGATGATGGAGCAGAAAACGATGATCATGATGATGATGATGATGACGATCCGAAATTATATGGTGAAGAAAATGGTGGCTCGGTTGCACAAAATCCTTGAAATTGCAGCAAATGCATTAGGACTGAGACTACATGAGAGACATTTAATTCCCTAAATATACTGTGCCCCATGATTTGTTTTCACAATTTTCTTTCTGTAATGTGACTGACTCCATAAAAGAACTGGGCATCATGTCCTGCAGTGTTAACATAGCTTAAGGTTTAACATTGAACGTGTGTGTGTTGAAGGACATAGTCTATAGACTTTTGGCTTTGAAGAGGGTTACTCGGCAATTCTGTTATCATTGTGTTCGTAATAAGGTTAGCGTGGTACTGTATCGGGTCACATTGCTCGTCCACGCAAACATTCTCTCAAAGTGACACACACACAAGCACACGCACACTTCCCAGCACCGAGGTTACCTTTGCAGGTGATAAATTAGTTTAGAGGATAGAAAAAAGTGCCCGTGCCAATGGCAGCTGCTACCCCCTCTGTGTAGGTACTTGCAAGAGTGCAGAAAGATAAACACCAGGCACTGAAACCAGTTTGTCATCTCGGTAGCAAATTATTCATGCACTCTCTTCTCTCTCCTCCTCTCTTTTTTGATCTTGCTTGGTGTGTGCGTGTGCGTGTCTGTGTGTGCCTCTTTGCTGCTATTTAGCATTAGTCCTACAAGTCATTGCGTGAAAGGATCTTGGCTATCCGTGTCCTCGGCTGAGTTCACCAGCACCACCTCATCTCTCGTCGATGTGCATTTGAGGATCACACAATAACAAACCAATTGGCAGGTTGGTAAATCATGCCTGCATTTACATCCACATTTACTTTCACAGCCAAAAGTGGATTGATTTGAAAGATATGATGAAATTCCTCCCTGAAAGAAATGTGGGTAGGCTACCATTGCCAGTTTTAATCACTTACAGGCAGTGGAAGTCCTGTAAATCAGCTGCAATCACCACAAATCTGTGAAAAAGCAGCTCCAGACAGACAATAGGGGAGAGACAGAAAAGGAAGATATTCGTCAGCGTCTACTTACAAAGAAAAGTCAAAAATGAGAATATTGAACTGCTATCTCCATTTTACAACACCACTTGTTTGCATTCTTGTCCATTTGCATTCACACAGTCTCCAGCATGTGTGTAATTTCATTCAATGTGCACTACCAGTCAAAAATTTGGACACAATTTCTCATGGTATTGAATCTGTTTGAACGTGTGACTAATCCTGCATGTCCAGAAGAAACCAAGAGTGTAAAGGAAATGTTCCTTTTTGGGATGACTTCTCATAACAAATAAGCTAATTGCTAAGTGGCAGTCTGGTGTGCACTTTTTAGAATAGTCAAATACCCAAAAGCCTTTTAGACAGTTTGCCTAGGCCTAGTCCTTAGGCAATGTCACATTTGACTGGTGATTACTCCGGGGTGTAGTCTGTTTCTCACTCAAAGTCAGCTGGTATACTGTAGACTTCTCCTTTCCAGCTTTTCCTATTTTGGTTGAAGTTTTCTGGACTGTTGCCCTCCATGACCACAAACCTCCCTATTTATCCGTGCTTGGGGGCTGCACTGAGCTGGGCTGACTTGCCCTCGAACTCTCTAAAAGCCTAAGCAGGATGAAAATGGATGGATACATGAAAACATGTACTATCCAGTGCTCAACATGAAATATTGATCGTGAAAGGGAACTCGAGGTTTTGTTACGGGCCATTCTCCGCCATTTTCTATACCGTCTGGGTCTGGGTCATGGACAGGGGCTAGAAAGGCAGATGACTGGACTGGTTGCCAATCAGTTGCAAGTTGACGGTGAAGAGGGCATTGAGTGGAAATGGATCTCACACCATCTACTGAAAATCAGATGTGTCAAGCGGTACACTCAAGTAGCTTTATCATTGCATACTAATACAAAAAAATAAATGATGCTGATAATAATGCTTTCCAGAGGTGTGCTTTTCCATCACTGACAAACTTGGACAAACTGACAGATTAATCACCGACGCAAGCGGGTTTTCGTCCATCACCAGAATCGTTACTAACTGGATCACTACCGATGCGCCTTCTCCAAAAAGCAAACATCTGAAGATACATAACGTGCATGCCTCTAGAAATATGCTTTCAACATCACCACTGTATAAGAAAAGTCTAAATTTAGTTGCCAGGTTGGATGCACACTTGCCATCTATTCATATTCTATGGTCTGTTTTAGAACCAATGCCTCATTACCAGAGGTAGAGATTTTTTTTGTTGTTGTTGTCAGCCTCAACTTCAAATGAATGTCACCAAGGAAGCTGCAAATAGTAAAATAACATAATGAGATATGTTGTCTCCCTGCCCTGCCACATTCTTGAATACAACGGAACAATCAGACAGACCTGACCGTGAAAAAAACAAACAAAAACAAAACAACAAAAAAAACAGTAAAATGGCAATATGACCCCCAGAGTAAGTTGACCACATCTGTAGCGATGGAGAGAGGAAAATTCCGGAAAAGGTGACAAGAGGGTGTAAATGCCCTTTTATTTACAGCCACAGCATCAGTTGAGAATGGAATCCAGTTCTATAAAAGTGTTATTTTCCGCTCTGCCTTCCCTTTCCATGTACACATTTCTGGCTATACACAGCAATCCGTTTCCTCAGCATTTCCTGCGCTGATTAGCAACTACCTAATTACATTTCTTCCTTCCTCCTTAGTCCTGCTTTTTTTTTTTTTTGCTCACTCCTGGTCTCCCCTGTGTTCCCTGCTCGTTTCTCATTTAATCCCTCCATGTCCACCCCAGTTTCACTGCACGTCCCGATGCCCTGGGTAAGCAACCCTGGACCGACTGACAAATCAATACATCACTGTAATCGATTCTGTCGGGTGCTCGAGGTGTTTAATGAAAGCCCCACCCTCCTCCTCTTTCTCCCTTTTGCACTTGGGCTTTAGCAAAGTCCAGTTTAATGCTAATGGAGCAAAATCATCCATGTGCAACAAAGCGCTACCTTTAAATTGGGGAGAGGGCGAGGGAGAGATGGCTGGCTAGTGAGGTAAATGTGATGGGTTAGAGGGCTTCTGAGGGGTCGCAGGTTGAAGTGTTTAGGGTTAATCAGCTCAGTTCCCATGGTGATGGATCGCTCCAGCGGATTCATTTGAAACGGTAAACTTTCGGCGTAAAATGTGTAACCTTGGGAGAAAAGCCCATCGTGCCAGGTGCGACTTAAAAGTGTGTTTTTGTACGTTTGCACTCACAGCTTCTCTTTGACAACATCGGTCTAGTCCTGCTGCTTGCAGTTTGATCAATTGCAGTATGTTCCAGCTTTGACCTACTCCCGCTGTGGAAAAGAGGGATGCAGATGGCAGGAAGGACATCAAGGGGAAGTGAACCGTGAGTGAAAGATGAATGTTTAGAAGAGACAATGATGGACAACAAAAATCATCTGCAAGTTGAGAAAAGAGCAGTTGGCTTCTCAGCAGAATGAACCTTACTCGATTTTCATCCATTCATCTGCATCTGGGTCGCATGGGGAGCAGGCTGTCCAGGGAGAACGTAATGGAGAAGCTGCAGCAAAAAAAATAAAATAAAATAATTATATGACCCCAAAACACTCCAATAGGCTATCATGTAAAACACAGATTACATCATTACCCTCAAAATAAATAAATAAATGGTTTACAACTGTTCAGATTGTTGTGAAGTAAATGCAAGATATTTAAAACATATATACTGTAAGCATAAAGGGAACGCAAAATGTTCCGAACGGTGAATCATTACTACCAGCAGCCTGTAAGACACTAATGAATAACACGGGAATATTTGAGCTCACCCCTTCCTCCCCTTCACTCTTCACACTCTGCGCTCTCTTTTCACAAGATTCGCTTCGTCCACTTTAATGAGAAACACCTGTTAGAGCTCCTCATTAGGCATCCCTTGTCAAGGCCCCTTTAGATTTGTGCTGCCTCTCACCTGCATGGAGTCTGTGTGTGTGTGTGTCTGCATCTTGGGTTCAGTAATGAACATATGAGGAAAGCATTTTGCAAATTTAGGTGACTGTGGATACTGTAAAATGTTTGGAATACATTGGTCTACTCGAGATCATTGTTGCTATCCATCTACTGTAGTACTGTATGTGTCCTACATATCCTCTGTAGGATTGCAAAGGAACAGGATGTGAGCTGAAGTAGAGTCCAACATCACCAGTAATTTGGAGTCATATGGCATTTAAAACTAAAAATGTTATAGCTAAAGACGACTGGGTTAATCGTTTTTCAATTGGCATTCTTGTTCGTTGTTAGAGGGAAAGAAATAAACTGCAACTACTCTCCACTTTGGCTATCATTGATGCAACTCATCATAGACCAAAACTGTATTAATTATATAGTGTAGTATAAGCAACTGTGCTGTGCAAAGATTAGCCTTTTAATCTGGAGTTTTTGCTGGTTGTTTTCAATGACCGTATATGGGGGGAAATGAGGACTAAAATACTATAGGAAAGAAGAACAAAGTACAATACGTTGCACTTATGTGACCCAGTTTGTGAAAAACATTCCTTTATTAGTCCTAGAGAGAGTTTTTTTTGTTTGTTTTTTTTCCCATTCTGTTGTTGTTGATGAGCATGCACATATATTTTACAGAAATGTATACATTCACAAACATGATTTAACTCATGGATCTATATTTTTGTTATCTCTCGCTCTCTCTCTCTCTCTCTCTCTCTCTCTCTCTCTCTCTCTCTCTCTCTCTATATATATATATATATATATATATATATATATATATATATATATATATATATATATATATATATATATATATGATTTTTCATGTTTTTACTTTTAAAGTTTAGTGAACAGGTATACTCACAAATACTGAATGAAAGTGTATGAGCATATGAGATGTCCCCACTGAAAATTACGCCAATATGGTCTGTTCCACCTGTGTGGTGCTACACAGTAGTAGTAGTAGTAGTAGGCCTTAATATAGTGCTCACTATGAGTATGCATTAGATTGTGAGGGTTTTTCTTATGCCAATGTGCTGCAGCAGTTTAATGAATGTCCTTAAATGCCCCTTTGATGATTGTTGATGATTGTTTGGGAAATGTAATAATGGTGCTAAGAAACACTCCTGTGAATGTTTGTTAAAAGTATTTCCTGGCTCATGTTTGTGTTTGAACTGCTTGTTGTCTTAATTATCTTGCCTGTAATTTGTTGTATCTGTTTTTGCTGGTGTTGCATAACAATTTTCTCGGTAGATTTATTTTGGTTTACATCATCGGCACTGTTCAAAGTTTTCAAGCTTCTGTTTCTGTTTGAAATCCACAGCCAACACTTTCCCTCCATTTCTCCTGCTTCAGGTTATCCCTTAGCTGGATGCATGTTGCGCACTGGACATATTACTGTTATTTAATGCCATGATTTTGTACTAAAATGCTCTGCGCTTCTCTTCCATGCTCCCATAGCCATGGAATAAATATTTGTAAAGCCTCAGGTTTATACAGTTGTACGCAATAATAATGTGAGCTGACCAATCAATCCTCTGAGGTGATACTGTAGAGGAGGCTTCTACTGGGAACGATTAGCAACAGTTTAATCAGTACACAACAAATCTTTTTTTTTTTTTTTTTTTTTTTTTTTTTTTTAAATCATAGCCCATTTGTAGCTCTTTCTCTGGGCTAAAAAGCAATTTGCACACTAAAGACACCATTGTTTCTTCAGTGGTTGTTACTTTAGCACAAATAACGTAGCCGTATCAACCTACAGAAAGGCTTCCCTTTTAGTTTAAAATAACTTGCGTTAACCTCCAGAGCCCTTCGCTGTACACTGGCCTGAGGCACAACGCAGGTTTGTTGTTAGTAAAGTTTTACATGTCATACCAGCTAACTAGCACTAAGCTAACCAAGGAGGTTTGTCTCGTCGGCTCAGTGTCCACTTTTTGTCAACTCTCTTCGTGCTGGGATGGTGTCTGAGGCCAACAGTGAAGAAGCGACAAAGGTACACTTCCGAGATAGGCTTTATTGACTGACGGTTTCCTCAGTTTAATGTAGTGCTCATTAGCTGGCTAAACATTCCCATACTTGCAAACATTTACAGATGTTGCTCTTGAACAACGCATGTCACTTTAGAAATATCTTTTTCCTTAATATTTTGTCTGGAGTGTGAATTATATGACCTCAGGGTTGCTTCACTTCCACTCTTGTCTGTTAGAGCGCTTGAGAGTGTGTTTTTACTGCACTGTGTTCAGGCTGAACACACAGCTAGGCAATTGGCGGGTAAAGTTTTATTAAACCTCCATATAAAAGCTTAAGCTACTTTTATCCTTCAGAGGAAAAAAGGGAGAATGTCAGCACATAATTAAATTAGATGAAAGGCGAGGAATGAGCGACTTCCTCCTCTTTAAACACAAACGACTTAATCAGAACCTTGGGCTAAATATGAGACAGACGGCTACAAGATCACGGGGAGGATAAACATCCCTTTCGGTGCATCTCTCCATTTTGTCATTCGTCTCCTCGTGTCTTCATTATCTGTATGAACTGGCTGAATATGTCTTATCATATTTTGTATCCTTTCATCTACCCTTTACCCACATGCTTGTACAACCTATGAACACGAATAGTCTTTGGCCTTTTCATCTCCTCTTTTCTCCACGAGTTTCCATTAGTTCACTTGTCCAGGTCTCTGCGGGCCTTGAATGCACCTCCGGCAGCACACGTTATTGTCAGATTCTGTCGGCCTCAAATGCATCTTTGTGGAATATTAATTATGTTACTGATGTCACTGATCTGTCACGCTTTGTATACCTGAAGAGACTGACAGTTTATTACCCTTAAAATGATTGTTTTGATATCCGACAGTTTTCATCCTTGAAAGAAATATCTGTCTGCCCCAGTCTAGAAATGTAAAATGCTCATTAGTGTGTTAGCTGTGGGACAATTAAATAATTTGAAGACATAATGTTTTTTCATTGTCTATTGACGGCGCAACACCAAAAAAAGTAAGCTGCAGCTGTATCATACAAGGCTGCTTACCAAGTGAGAGCCAACTTAGGTTGACAGGATACAATTTAGACATTGCCAAATGAAGGCAATATTCAACAAATCTTATTGTCAAAGCGTAGCCATGATTCTTCCGGATTTACCTATAGCTCCCCACTATCATAAATTGATTAAAATGACAAAAATTATCTACTTAAGATATACTTTGTTTTGTTGCTTTCCTCAAATAAGAGATCCATCTGACGCACAGCAAATATAATCAGGGAAATGTCATGATAACACTAAAATATGAAATACAGGCTGGAACCAAGTGTTTTGTCAGAGTTGCACATTCAACATAAAATCAAGCAAGCATGTAGACTATTATAATAAATGTTATTTAAACATGATCTTTTGGAAAAATCATCTCTTTCTAGCCCCATCATATGCCAATACATAAGCCTTGCCAAGAATTGCCTATCAGAGACTGAGAGGCAGGCGGCATGACCGAGGGGTGTTGTCAATCATTTGCCGTGCAGACTCACTCACGTGCCAGCCTCTTGGGCACAGCCGGCAGCATTGCAGTTTTGTTTCCTTAACAGGTTTATTTACCTCCGGTTAGCAGCAAAAGTTCAAAAGAAAGAATTGGTCAGCTCTAGATACAAAACAAGCGTAACACCAACACACTCCATCATGAATAAGTCATATTGGCAATGTAGCAGCCAAATGAGAGACAAGGTTTTGGTCAGAAACTCAGTGGACTGAGACTACTATTCATACTCGGAAAGTTATCCATCAACATTTCTTGACCAAAAGTCTTAACTTTATGATATTGTTTGTGGTAATCATTTCTTGCTAGTCCTGATTACCTGCCGTTAGGCGAATGCCAGTAACTTAGTTTCTGGCGTATAGCAACAAAACTTTACCCATTTTCACATCCATTGTTGTTGTTGTTTTTTAAGATCCCACTTTACCTGCTACAGAATGTTTTATGCTAATGTTTTCTGAGTATTGCCGAGCATTGTTGCCCTTGAGTTTTTTGCCTTTGAGTTTTCAATAAAAACGTATGTCAAACCCTTGATACCAAAATATGACAGATCCAACCAAAAATGTTGAGTCACACCCCTTTGGGTCGTTACTGGCCCCTGTTGCCACTGATTAAACACAGATTAAATCCGTGGCCATATCACAAAGCAAAGATCAAGAAACTGACATTTTTGTTGCACTAACAGTCATTGCAGGGAGTTATTTGTCTGTATTTTTTGTTTTTTCTCTGATTATGTCCCTAAGTGAGGCAGATCAAAAGCACAGAAGTGTCTGCTGCACTCCCTAGCAACACACCACACAATAGCGTCAGTTGGTCACAGTGGGTGCTGTATTTTGTATGGAGGTGTCGTTATGCGGCATGCTTGTTCCTGTGTGTTCCATGCCAGCATGGAAACCTGTTGTCCCACCAACTTTGCTACAGACCTGAGGGAAGCCACAAGACTGCTAATTAGCAGCACAGAGGGAAGTAACCCCAGCGGCCAATCAAATCTGCTTTTGAAACGGTTTCTCCCCTGAGACGCCGTGAAAACAGGGCGGCTCGAACAACCAAGGCAATGGGACATGATGTTCCAGCCGATCACTTAAATTAGCAGAAAAAGCTACGGGAAATATCCGACTGTGTCATGTTTTTCTTGGTTCTGGTTGCTCTTGGTGGTACTGCAGTTGTCTCGTTTGGCCATGTCGTCTTTTCTTAAATCATGAAGCAGTTCAGAGACAGACGAGTTCACTCAGAGTACACGAGTGCACTGCATTGAAATCTATACAGTACGGCATGTGGAAATGTGATGATCACACATACTGTACTGTTTCTCACAGCTTGCTTTTTTTACTTTCAGTCATTCATAACACACCAAAGTTATGAAAGAAAGAACACAGGTTTATATCTGACGCACTATTATAAGGAAATAAAGGCAAAGATAGATGGGTGGACACGATGGCACACATTCAGGATGACGATATGATGCATTGCAATGAATTCACAATGAGTTCAGATAAAGGGGGCTCATAAAAAAGCAATATAACAATGCAATGAAATTGATCAATGCGGTCTATAACTCTAAAGGGGATCCTATTCATCTCCAAACTGAATGAGTGGACCCATACGGTGCACACGCTTTTGTGTGCGAGTGATAACAAATTAGCATTTGCTTGAAGAGGCCATAGATTACTTTGAAACATATGATTTGTAGTGCTACTTCAATCTGCACTCCTATCTATTATTCACCTCCCTATCCATCTGTCCCTCAACATAACAAAGGTCAAACTGTCCTTTGAGCTGTTGTTCATGCTGACACACATCTTTGCAGTAGGATCAATAAGCATTTATGTATTGTGTTGTTTGTTTGTCACACTATATGAACACAAACATACTGACTTTGATTTGAATGGGACAGAATGGACAAATGCAAAGACAATTCCTCCAAAAGTATTGGAACAGCAAGGTCAATTCATTTGTTTTTGTTGTGCACTGTGGAAATTTTGTCAGATCCAAAGATGAATATGAAAAAGTTCAATCAGTTGTTTTTTGTTTTGTTTTGTTTTTTTAAATGGCATTTACATAGAAGTACACCTTTTGTTTGAACCCACCCATTTTTCAAGTGAAAAGTATTGGGACATGTGACTGATGGGTGTTTCTAGTTGCTCGGGTGTTTGCAAAACATAATGTAAAAAATGACAAAAATGGACATACATTGCTATATGGAAAACATTCATTCAAGGAAAAAACATCCATTTTATTTTTATTTTTTTCAATTTTTACATTTTTGGGTTGTCTGCATTCAGTTTCATCCCATGTGAAAAACGCTTATGTCCATTATTATTATTTTTTTTTAATTTTTACATTTTTGGAATTTCTGCATTCTGTTTCATCCCCAAAAAAATACAAACGTAAAAAATGACAAAAATGCACATAAGTGTACACATAGCAGTGAAAATTTGCTGTTAAGCAAACATGAAAAACAGAGAGCTGTTTATGGAATTGCAACAACAATACAGTTTTCTTAAATGCCATACAAGTTAATTACTGGTAATGTAAAAACAAAACAATTAGCTGAAATTTGACAACTTTCGGAATTTAAAGCATATATCGCTGCCAAAAAAAAATCTTCAAAATCCAATGGAAAAGTGAAACACAAGCAGTTAATCCTCGAATACTCGCTAAACTGAGTTTGTGGTATATGAGGGCATACATGACGTGAGTGTTAAGACATATTGATTTGTTGGACTAAGTGTGGTTCCAGTATATATTAGGACGGGTGAGGTGGAGGCAAGTAGAACTCATTGCAAGTAGAGCAGCGGCTCACCACAGGCATAATTGCATTTCCTGGAGCAAGAAGCAGGAATAACTATGAATTTTACTCCTAATAGCACTGGTACATCAACTAGGTAATTTAACACTTTTAGGCTAATCGTGAAGGTGAGACACAGTGGGGTACAACCCAAGAGTAGGCAAGGAGCTAATTGGCTGACCTTCGGTAAAGTTTATTGGCTGACACAAAGAGATTGCAGTCTGAAGTGACCAAATGAAACTAGTGATCGACTGACATTGTGTAGTGTTAACGTTCATGGTCATTGCCATGGTGAAGGTTTAAAAGGGTTGTAACCTCAAACTTCTACAGCTACTGAAAATGTCTTCCATACGTTAAAATTTATCCACCTTATCATTGAACACTTTATTGTTATTAGTTGCAATGTCCTTGCAGTTACTGCAGCCAGTGCTGTCTCATAATCGTGCCCATTCAGTAATAAATTTGTTCAGAATTTATTTCAACCTCTGCAAGATGTGCACTTGAGTTACCTTCTGTTTTATTAGTTTAACTGACTGAAGAAATCAGATTACACCATTTGCTGTCACTTAAGGTCCTCCGTCATTTTAATTTTCAGCAAATCATATCTGAGCTGTTAATGCCACAGCTAATGAGGTCACCTGCTTTCACCCACCCCCTCCCCTCCGTCATATTTTTACATAATTACGTCTGTGATTACTAGCCAGCGTTATTACTTTGTTGGCAACAGATTAATGAATACATTTTTTTCAAGCAAGTAAAAAAATAATGACGAGCCAAAATTCAATAAGTTAATGATTATACATATCGTTTTTTGTTTTGTTTTGGGGTTTTTTAAATTATTTTCTTTTGTGTATCAGGGACTTCACAAGGTTTTACTGGTGGGACATCACCTCTCCTGGAGTTATACAAGAAGAGAGTGAATGTCACGCACAAGCACAAGAAATATGCAATATGTAAAAAAACAATTGTAAATTAAAATATAAATATAATAAAATATAACGGATAATCTCGCTTCTGAGAACAACTGGTACTTCTGCAATACCAATGTCTTGGACAAGTAGAGTGACTGAATGCATTATAGGTCAAAAACAACAAAACAAAACTGGTACATTATTTTTGTGCCCGGGCAAGTCTAGTTTACCATGTGGGAATTTGGCAGACTGTGCTGTCTCGCTGGACTTTGCGTACTTCTTGCATTTCCTTATAAACGTACTTTGTGCATGCTAATCTCCTCCCTGTCTTCAGTGAGTCTATTTCTGCTTCCGCAATGTAGATCACGCAACTCACCTTCGCTGAATTTTAAGGAAATGAGAGGAGCCGCTTCGAGCTGCATTCACTTCCACAACAGCGCAAATGCCCATTTCTAACTGTGGCCATCTATGAAAATACCATAAGTAACAACACTTCACCTATGTGTGTGCAGGGTACGGAAATAGGGCCCTTAGTCTTGCTTTTTTTTGCCTTCTACATTACAAATTATGACCCTTTTAAATCATTCACGGAGAATCACAGAATCCATTAAAACACATAGAAGGCAGGCACTAAGCAAGGATACATACTTGCATACTAATCATAATCACACGGATAGTGACACCCTGCATGAAGGCTGGGTGCTTCTGACAGACTATAGTCCTATTCATCACCAAGCCATTTATAGCATGTGGGGCTGGCAGTTTGCCTTTCTAGCACGTTAAATACATAAATTGTAATGGCAGTGATGTCCTTTAGGGTACGTCAAATGACAAGGGAAGAAATCAAAGTGGTTGAGGAAATCCCATAACAATAGATCCACTTAGGACATAAGAGAATGGGAGAACTATGTGAAATTAGGATGAGCCAATGCATTGCATTTTAGCAAGAGGACAAGGCACCGGGAAGATGGATAAGATGCAGTGGGTGGAATTAAAGCAATGGTATGTAGATTTTACTGAGCAGAAGCAGCCTTATGCAGAAGAGCATGATGTGATCGACACCTCATTTGAGGATGGAAAAAGGCATCTTAACTCTATTGAATGTATTTCAGATCAATTCACTATTCACACTTCACCTATTTGAGAAGCATTTTGACCTAATGTTATGTCTGGTAAATGTATCTTGTACCTGAAAATTGAAATATTGCTTCTAATGAAAATGACGAAGGAATGAGCATTTAAATCTGTTTTTCTCTTTTTTTTTTTTTTTTTTTTTTTCATCCCACCCTCACCAGAAGAAAAATATTTTGTGGTCCCCCCCGAATTTTCTGCACAACTATAAATAGTTTAATTTGTCTTAAAAAAAATAAAATAAAATACACCTCTGCACAGAAACTATACTCCTTGCACACTCTGACAATGAGAGCACCACTGCCACCTACTGTAATGGATGTGCAACTACACTTTATTCAAGTATAGATAGATAGATAGATAGATAGATAGATAGATAGATAACCTGTCGCCTGGGGTCAACGGCATCGCATTGTGGCCCCTATTTGAGCAGAACTCTTTTAAATGCACACATGGATATTTTTGCTCTGTAGTTGAAAAACTAACAGTCAACTTTCTGTGACAACTTTCTAAGACTGCCCAGTTTTAGAAGTGTGTGCAGTGAAAGCTTCTAAATGTTCACTAAATGTCCCAATGGGGCGCTTTAATCCTGCGCTTAATTTTAAGAGGCATTTCGCTGTTACTGACTGGTGCACAATCCATGCATTTGTCGCCCTAATCCTTATTTATCCTCGTGTCTTTAATTTACATCACGGCACCTGAAAGCCCAAGCAAGTCACTTGGGTTCAGCGAGTCCCTCTGTTCATCACAAACATACATAAATAAAAACCCAACATCCCCGATAAAGAGTTGGTGCAGACAGTGTGAAATAGTAATGGAATAGTCAATTGCAATAACGAGACATGCTGTGTCCTCTTTGGGAAGGAAAACGATTGAATGTTTGAATGATGGAGAACAAAAGTACCCACTTTAATTCTCATTTGAAAGAAGTCAGGGTTTGTTTGAGCCACATCGATTTTATGCAAAACTTTTTTTTTTTTTTTTTTTTTTAAATAAGGCTTTCCTGTTAATGTCAGTGGAGGTGCTCAATTTAATGTATTTGTGTGAGCATGTGAATTTGTACTGATGTATAAAATATAAAACTACTCATATTTGTAAGAGGCTGGGAGTCAGATAGCCTATGTTCATTTTTTTTTTTTTTTTTTTACACAAACATGCATTGTATTTAGAACAACACACAGCTCAAAGGCATCTTGCATTACTTAAGATCACTGCAGTTAAGTCTGACTTAAAATTGAATAGTGTAGAAAAATAGAACAGTCTGTGTGTATCACTGCCTCTGAAATTTAATCAGCACTCCAGTGTGTGTAACAAGTCTTCCTCTGATTGACCTCATTAAACATTGTACAACAGCAAGAGATATGAAATTCCCCAAGTAAAAATGTATAATTGGTGCCCTGAGCTGGTTTTAAAGTATCGTGGAATTAGATACCATACATGGAAAAGGATTTGGGCAAAATGTTGCGACTAGAATTGATCTAGAAGTCGCTCCCCAGTTAATTATCGAAATAGGAGCATGCTGTCCATCGTGTGACAAACATTGGTTTACACATCTATCAGTATATTTGTAATGACCAATATGTATGGTTGTATAGCTACCTTGAGGTCCCAGAAATCGACACGTCTCCATTTTTTCCATTCGGTCAGGTGTTTACAATATGAATAGACAGACACATGCAAAATCAGTAAACACAAACTACAACCGACATATTCCTTGTGTGTTTTAAGATATTTGTTGAATAAAGACCCTATTGCAAAAATGATACAAGATAATGAAATGTCTCAAGCTAGATCCAAACCACATATTGAGATTCCTCTACCATTAGGCTAATGATCGACAATGAGGATATATTCAATCACCTTCTGGTAAGCACTGTCTAGACTTTATTGCACCTCGGAAGCTGCTCTCACAAAGGCCTTTTCATGCAGACTGTCGGTCTGTGTCTTCTGCGATGATGCCCTCTAAGATGATGTTCATCAGCAGTACTATCATGTGAAGTGTCCCATTCTCCGCACTTCACTCTTCATGACGTCAGTCTTGTTTGTAGTTGTTTTGCAAGTGACGCAAATGCATCACTTGTTGATATCCTTTTTGAAAGAGCAGAACGTCAAAGGATATTTGTCAAATGAAATTAGATTGTTGCTGTTCACACTGGTTGTGACAAAAGTCCAGTTGGTAGTATCAATGGTTGTCTGTCTCTGTATGTGTGTAACCTGTGACTGGCAGACGATAAGTTCAAGGTGTAGTCCGCCTGTGCCCCTCAACAGGATAATCAGTATAGAAAACGGATGGAAGTTGTCATGGTTTGACATTTCCTCAAATGGCAACTGTAATAATAAACCGGATTTGTCAAATATACGGCCCGTGGGCCAGAATTGGCACGTCAAGGCGTCTGATCTGGCTTGTGAGGACAGAACACAAGCTTTGATTTTTCACAAAAATTAACTGTTGTTAATTTTGTCCACTAGAGGGTGCACTGACGACCTTTTAAATGACATTCTGAAATTTGGCTCTTAGTCAGGATTTGATGCAAAAAAGTATTTCTTGGGATATATTTGTGACCTGTCAGGCCCATGAGATCAAATTTGAGTGAAAAAGGCCTCTGAATTAAAATGGGTTTGTCAACCCTGTAATAAACCGATTGCAATGTGATACAACGGCAATACACAATACTTCTCCCATTGACATCGGTCTGCACCTAAAATATATAACAACACAGATGTTGCTTGTTTGTTTGTCCATAACCTCTATTATCCATCCATCTGTTTTCTTAACTGTTTACTCCTCACAAGGGTTGTGGGGGTGCTGGAGCCTATCCCAGTTGGCTTGGGGCAGTAGGCGGGGTACACCCTGAACTGGTTGCCAGACAATTGCAGGGCACACAGAGATGAACAACCATCCACACTCACAAGCACACTTAGGGACAATTCAGAAATTCAGTGCGCCCCTATTATCCAACAACAAAATTGTGCTTAGTGAAAATGCTGAGTGGCTAGTAACTCACTAGTGACTGATGAATGAAAAAGTCCTGCTGAGGATATAAATATGTTGCTAATACCAAGAGACGTGTCAGGTGCAAGTAAACTTTTGTACTGAGAACAGTCAGCAGTGAGGCAGACTTCCTTGTTGACACATCATTGTAACAGAACATGATGCCAGTCATTATTCATGTTTCCTGCGGAAAATTCAGAGCGTGCAAAATGTCTGGGCTATTTGCGTAAACTAAATTTATTCCCTGACTGAAACAGGATTGTCCCTTGACACTTGGCACTAGAACGCTCTTTAATGTTATGCTGCAATTCTGCCATTTCATATGCCCAAATCGCACCCAATCTGTTTTTATTTTGCAGCCACCATGCTAAACGCTCTGTTGCTTTTCAAAGTGCTGAAGAATGGAACCCCTCCTGTCTAATGAATATTCCTTTATGCGTGCATGCCCCGCCGGCGATCGCTTGGATGGTTACATGCATATGTCTCAACAACTCTGGCACGTATATGCACACGCACACACACATTCACAGTTGGTATCCTCTAAAAAGACCCATCCTAAATAATGAAGGCCCTCTCTTTTAATGGCAGTTCAATGAGCCATCCAAGGCAAAGTCAGTGAGAGATTCATGAGTGTCAGGTTTTTGTGCAAGCATGTGTTTGTGTATGTTTGTTGCAGATGGTAACTGGCCCTGAGTGTAAGTAATTTGAAGGAAATTGTCATATTGATGACTAAAAGAGTACAGTACAATAATTCCACAGTCCATCTGTACTAACTAACCAACTAACTAACTAACCAAGCATCTCGTGTTACGTATGGTGTAAAAACCACAGTGTGATCACTTTGCTAGTGGAACACAATAGCATTCATCAGCATTGTAAAAACACAACGCATACTGAATCATTTTTATCAACAGATATATTGCCAGACAAGTCTGATTTCAAATTTTAACTCTCTTCTCTGGCTCTGTCTGACAACCTAGTCAATATTTTCAATCGGGCTGTGTGATAAGCGGTTCAGAAAATGGATGTATGGATGGACATCAGATGTCGGACTAATTATTGGCAGCAATGATGAAAATCCTATAACATTTCTATTCTGGCTGTTTGATCTTAGTGCCACTTTTGATATGATGTGATTGACTTCATTGCCTTGTACACTTTACTGTACTGTATACCCCTCAGGAGGACTGCCTTCGACTGATTTGCCACCTCGACCTCATTAATAGACCATTTTCAATTTGTATTGGTGATCACAAATCAGATCATATAATCCTTACATATGGTGTTCCCCAGGGATCCATTCTTGGCCCTCTCCAGTTTAACATATCATCGCTGTTATGTGAAAAACACGCATGTCCATTTTTTTCTTTCTTTTTCTTCTTCAGGTGTTTCATATGTTTGCTTTCAGTTTCATCCTAAAAACATAAAAATGTAAAAAATGAAAATAATGGACAAAAGTGTTTTTCCCATCGCAGCGATGATATGCTCCCACTTGGTTCCATAATACAACAGCATAACAATATCATATATCATTCTTATGCTGATGACACAACCATACACATCTGTTTCTGTTGACCACTTTATAAGCCTGCTTGAGGATCTCATCCGGTGCATTAGCAATGTCCAACATTGGATCATAAAATTAAAAAAAATAAATAAAATCTCCAAATGAGGACAAAACAGACATTTTGTTGGCACGCCCAAACATATCTAAAGTTACTGTACATCACTTTTATCTGTATCAGATGCTGGGAAATTGGTCCATGCATTCATCTGAAGTTGTACGGTAATATGACATTATATAATATGGGAAGGAGGTCCGCACCCTACTGATTGCCATTGTATTAGTCAGTGGACTACATCTTCAGACAGATCGCACAAGGAAAAGAAGAAGAACAGCCGTGTGATTTAGGGCTGTTGTTCAAGCTTGGTCTTTGCTGTCCTGCTCGTAAAGCAGTGGCCTGTGAATCCTGATGATTCTCTATTTAAACAACAGCCATCTCCTCTCGAATTAACCGCCGCCTGTCAGCCTTAATGTGCTCTGTAACTTACTGTGCTATTATCAGTCTGGATCACAGCTCACAACCTTTTCTACCACCATGACACACAATTACAACCCATTCAATCTACCCTGCAAGTATAGAAAAGGCAGCGAGCATACTAATGATATCCCTGGACACTAATTGGCACTTTTTACAGTAATGAAGAAATTAAAATCACTGACTTGGCAAACTTGTATACTCAAGGCGAGCTGCGTTTTACTTTCAGTGAAAGCTGTACTCAGCATGGCCTTTGGACTCAAACAAACAAGGCCCGCATTTTGATTTAATGTTGATAGGGTCTATCTTAAACAATAAACCCTCTAAATCCAGCACCAGCATATATTGTGAAAGTGGTAATAATAATGATAATAATAATAATAATAATAATAATAATAATAATAATTAATAATAAAAATGAAAATGGATGGATGGATGGATGATGATGGTGATGGCAATAAATACTGTATATAACAAGGTAACATTAAATAGCAATTTCATTCCTGTCCTTCAAATCCCAGCTTTTCTTTTCAGACAACTGCAAGTTAACTAACCAACTCCTACATAGTACTGTAATCTGGTGTGTTTGTGCTTGTGTGTGTGTATGAGTGATGAATATTTGATGCTTAGAGTCTCACTACATCCTCATTTCTCAGATCACAGTATTATGTTGGGACCAGAGATAGTTTCTACATAATACATGAGGTCACTTGTTTGTCACATCAAACAAATGCTAATTTCATTCTTTGTCTATTTTTTTTTCTGACTGCTTTTAATTGTCATTCTTTGGCTTGTACCTTGTATCAATTACTGATAGACCATAAATAGGACTTTATTATAATGGTTTTCATAATGTTACGGATTATAGTCACCACTGATTCTAATTATAAAAGTGAGTGTGAATGTTCTGTCTCCACAAGTGCCTCAGGATTGACTGATGCCATGTCCAGGGTGTTGCCTGGCTTTCACCCAATCAGCTGGGTTGGACTCCAGCACCATGTGACCCTGAACAGGAACTCAGTTTAGAAAATAGTTGGATGGATTCTACTTGGTGACTAATTAAATGGCTAGATACATGATTGTGAAACCATCAAGATTATGATGATTACCAGTGTGGCATGGTAATGAAAATGTTTTCAACTCATTTGGAAAACAACATTCAACACATATTTAAAAAAAAAAGAAAAAAAAAAAGCATAATATGCATAATAAAGATTAGATGTTTTTGGACCTCAGGAAAACTATGTAGAACAAAGAATACAAAGCTGGCAATTGGCCATGTGGTCTACCGGAGTCTTAATTATCCTCCTACCCTCCTTTTGACACCACTTGCTTACCTTTGAACTTCAGAAAGAACAAAAGCGAGAGAGCAACATTGCACATTATGCAGCACCAAGCTGAGTCAAGACACCTCACTGCAAAACAGAAATAAACTTTGAATAATAATTATATGAACCATGCTCTGCGTGTGCAAAACTCTGTACGTGTGTGCGTGCTATACTCACTGGTTAAACAGACCCCGACGGGGAGAACCTTTTAAAATGGTCCTCCGATTCCACATCCACTCTCAACAATGTGCAGATAAAGTGCAACAGTGTACGGAAGGCTGAGGAAAGAGAGAGATGGACGAGCAATCCAGAGAGGGAGCTCATGAGCATCAAACAGTTTGTAATAACTGGCCCTAATTAAGACCGGAGGGAGAAAAGTAGTTATTAGCTGTCATAAGCAAGTTTATCAGACCCAAAGAGAGCATATAGAACTGTGTGTTTGCATGTTTATGTATATGGGAAGACTGTATGCATCTTCATGGGGATGCATGTGAGAGAGATCGGCAGTGACATAGACAATAAAAAGCAATTTCTTAGAATACCAAACACATTTTCAATCGCTAATTTAGGGCGCTAAGAAACCTCTAATTAATTATGCCGTCATTGTACAATACAGCAGATGTCTCCGATGTAACTGGCTACCTGTTAGCATGACCAACAAATGCATCATGTGTCCTCCTCAAGTGTGACTTGCTTGCCTGTCTTTTTCTCTCGCCTCCAAACTGGCCTTTATTTAAGCCCGCACAAGCTTGATAATAACAATGAGGCCGAAGGCTTGAAAGGGTTTTGAAAATGTTGGCTGTAGGGAGAAACTGAGAAACTTTAATTCTTTTTCAATATTCTGGACCAAAGCTACTTTGGAATTCACTCTCCGTGTTTACAAGAAGGGTATGTGCCTTAAATTGCACATTGAGGTCCATTATTATTATTTTGTTTTTGTTTAAAGAATAAATAGAACTTTGTCTTCATTTATTTTATAAAACACTTTTGTCCATTAACTCATTCACTCCCAGAAATGTTCACTGAAGGAATCCCCTTTGCTCCAGGCTGTTTTACTGGATTTTGACTGATTTTGCAAGGCCCACTAAATATTGTGTTCTATTGCTATAAAAAACATGGAGCCTACCAAAAGAAAGATTAGTCTCTTCTTTCATCAGGGCAAAAAAAGTATGTGTTTCTGTTTTGCAGCAATTAGCATTAGAATACCCTGGTTGAGCTCTTATACTCTGCTGCCACCTGCTGGTCGTTTTTGTAATAACTATCATTGCTTCAACTTTTCTCTGCAGTTCCGAGGCTGCATCATAGCTTACCGTCAGCTCTAGCATTAAAAAACAAACAAACACGTCTTTGGGACATTGGTAATATTTAAAATAAAACGCATTTATACGTTTTTGGGAGCAAATTAGTAAAAAAAAAGAAAAGAAAAACATTTCACAAAAAAAAGGTCAAACTTAGGTGTTTAGATTATAGGAACACACATTTAAGCCATTAATACCTTATTACCATTGGAATGCAAAGATGCAATAAAAAGAAGTGCCCTGCATTTGGCTGGCATCCAGTTCAGGGTGCAACCCACCTGCTGCCCAAGACGCACGCCCGTGACCCTCGTGAGGATAAGCGGTACAGATAATGGATGTATGGATAGTGTGCTCGTGAGAGTATATTGGTGACAGTGTTGTGTTTGTGAGCGTGGGACTCCCTGCTAGTTCATTTCCAAGTCAGTACAAAAAGGTTTTCATCAGTGTTTATAAGCCCCATCACCGGCCTTATTTGTCTTAATTCATCAATAGTGTGTTGTATCTAATGAGAATCTTAGATTGAAAAGATTATTTACAAGTCTCGCAGGAAATAAAGGTGGCCGTTTTTATTACTATAATTAATAATTGCTAGGGTAACGGTCATTTTTCTACATTATTTTTGACAGCTACCTTTGTCAGCCAGGGGTAGGGGAAACAACGTTATAAAACTTTCTCTACATATGCAAACTAAAGGCAAGGTTGCATTTGGCCTCCTGTGATGTTTTTCTGTGATTTCACATCTTTATTTCTCATTTTCATCTCATTGGAGAAAATTCCCTGTATTGCTGTCTTGAAGCCTCACAGGGGGGTTAAACAGGCTCACTAAGACAACACAATTATGCAGAAATGTGCCTACCCTGACAAATGCCGTGCTGTTTTTCGGCACATCACTCCCACAGTGACTCCTTCCCCCATGAATCATGCCGTTCTTCTGTTTTTTTGTTTTTTTTTGTGCTGTTTATCTCATCTCTTTAATTCAGTTAATATTTCTCTTTCCCCACAATCACACTTGTCTTTTGTTGTCTGCTTTCCATCTCACACATTCACTTTGCATCTCACTAGCTCGTGCACTCCATTGCAGTGCAGCCATTATTGACTTCCTCTCGGGCTCAAGTGTTATTGATTACAATACATGCTCAGGCATTAACACTGCGCAAAATTAAATGTGCACACATGCACATCAGCACTTTGTCTTTGCTTAGTTTATCTCTGGGCTTTTTTCTGTGTGTACGTTCAAATATTTTTTTTTTGCAATATTCCCTTTCTCAGCTTCACTGATGTTGCAGTGTTTGTCAGCGAATTGATTGGCTCAGCGTTCTTTTTCTGCTATTTCTCAACCCTTGATGTGTAAGCAGACTTTCGATGAGGAGGAGAAAGTCAATGGAAAGTGAGCTGTGAATTAAAGCATTTTATGTATTTATGCTGACTGCTGGGTGCAAAAGTATTTTTTATTTTATTTTTTTTAAATGAGATAGAGGATGAAATATTGTGTGGTAGGTCCTGACTTTGAATGGCTATAAATGGCCTATTGGTGAATGAAATTTGCTGGAAATGGATTATGTATTTCATGTCATGTGAAAAATCCACATTAAATAGTATCATTATTTTAAAACCACCTTTAAAGGTACCTGTGGAGATGCCGTGACAAAGTTTTCTACTGTTTGTTTCAAATTAGTCACTGACCCACTATATCTAGCTGCTGGAGCTTCAGCAAAAGTTTCTACCACAGATGATGGAGCGCTAAAATTGTCTGCCTGCGTTTCGATCCAATCCACCAAAATTGCCATACACCACCCGCACCACCACTTAGACCATGTTTTTACGCATCTAAAATCTAGTCTAGTTTTTGTCACCAAATTAGGACGCAACAGCTCTGCAATGCGGTCCCAAATAGGGTTGACTAGAATTGGCTTGGCACAAAAAAAATTCTATCTATGAAAATAGAGCTTGAAGTTTCAAGTCTATACGATTGCTCTTCAAATTAAGAGAAGACTGAAGGCAAACAAACCCAATAATGTGCAATATTTCCAAATATCATTCGCCAATTTTAGTTCATATTTAATGTTTTCTTTCCTTTTGAGCTAGTGACACTCAAGAGTCAAGTGTGTCTACAATGCATACAAAAGCACATCAGAAGGGACTGATTAGAGCAACGAAATGACTCAAGACGATGGCCTTGTCAGTGAAAATAAAAATAATAGCCAACCACTGAATGTGACACATTTGTATCCGAGCCGCATCAGTGCATGTAGATGTTGGTTTAAACTGACAGGAAGATGAATTTGTAATGCGACAAGATCTACCTTGAATGAGGATGACAAAAGTCTAATGGCTTATCAAAATGGCAGCTGCACGCTCTGATGAATTCAGATGACACAAATTCCAAAGTCAAGTCACCAAGGCCATGTCCACACAAGTGCAAAATTTATTCAAGGTGTGAAAAATTGACAAAATATTACTTTTTCCTTGGTACTGTATTTGGGTTGAATAGGTTAGACTCAAACTGTATTAAACTGCCTATAAGACACAAGTGTTAGTTATCATCACAGTCCAATGTAAAACCTGCTGGCCTCATATTGTGTGTGTCCACGTAAAACATTACAGTTCGTGCGTTTTCCAATGTCAGCTCGAAATATAACGTGTTGCTCAAGGAAAACTGAGATTTAAGAAGACGGAAGGCTGCAAAGGAGAAAATGCTTCAATGATGTAATGATGATAAATCTGCTCAATTCTAAATAAATCCCGATACACAATTTTAAGCCTGATTCCCTGTTAAGTCAGCAAAGAGCCGATTTTCGGATGCTGACCAATTATCATGTTGTGTGGTGTGATGAGAGAGATTTTCTTTCCTCCACAAGCAAACCGGCAGGTCGACAATTGTAAATGATAAACCTGTTTAATTTACAATGGCAAATCTTTATGTTTGGGGTCAACACCGGGTCAAGCTACACAACTCATTTTGTTGAGGGTTTGCATAACGTGTCTCACAAGCGACAGTCCTCCAATAAATACGACCACATAGGTCGTTTTGAAAAGATGTCTAATTACTATGTAATTACGAAATTACGAGAATATTTTATTTAGGGGTTATATAATACAGTGTTGTTCCGATACTGTTTTTTGGCCCCCGATACCGATACCGATATCCAGCTTTGCAGTATCGGCCGATACCGATACCATACCGATACTTAAGTTTTTTTTTCCTCATCATGAAAAAGCTGTCCTGCCATTGGTTCAGAGTATTCAAGGGCCAATAGGATATCTTAGATCGGCATGCAGTGAACATGTCACATACCAGTGAATGTCGTGCACCAGCAAGACACAAGATGCTGCATCCAAAATCCTATATTAGCGTTGGAATTACTGGTATCGGCATGTTACTTGTGAGTACTCACCGATACCGATACCACTGTTTTAATGCAGTATCGGCACCTCTGCCGATACCAGTATCGGTATCGGAACAACACTAATAATACAGTTTAGAGACACTAATATGAAATATTCATTGAAACTGAAATTGGTTGGAGGTGCCCTGGAGCGATTTGTTGTCCAGCCGCGACTTTCCTGTGTGCCATAGCTAATCCGAGATAGAAAATAATCATTAAAAAGCACTGCATTGGTCCCAAAAGACGCCGGCCCACTGGGCATCTGCCCTGTATGCCAGACAGCCAGTCCAGCCTTGGTTGACAGTAGCTACCGTATGTTCGTATTATCTACTTGGCATATTTGGAGCCCGAGTTGAAGATATACTACAAATTTGTACATCATAGTACCTGATTGTCAATTATGTTAATGACGTTGCATGCAAATAATTCCTTTTACTGTTGCATGACAGATGAATTCCACATTCTCAAAAAAGTATAAACAACTGTGAATGATTTTGGCTGTTTTCTTTTCGAGTACTGCTTCTGTTTTGTTTTCAACTGAAAATATTGGTGCCTCTCAAGTTGAATGATATGACTCAACACCCTCCAAGCGCATGCATCACACGCACATGATTACACGCATGCACGCAACACCAAACCAGAAACACGTAACCCACATAGCACTACAATCAATACCTGTGGTGATGGATGCTGCATCCTGATGTATGTGCTGCCCTCTGACCTGTAATTGAACATGGGGGGATCAGACACTTTATCATCATAGGGCCATTTTCTCCACAGGTCATCGCCTGCTAAATGGCTGATAAGTCGCCGCACTTCACACCTGCTGCTCATATGGCTGCTGTCAGATCAACGCTCAGTGCTGACTGATGCGTGAGAAGGAAAGAGCCACTGTGTGTGTGCGCACGAAAACAAGCCCTGTGTCAATTTGTAATGGCGGTGCCGCTCCGTCATGTCTCACCAGAGAGCATTCTGATGGTTCTGGGAACAAATGAGTCGCAATGTTGCATCAGCGCCAGTCTAATGCATCCTGCCCGGTCCGTGAACCTCTTCAGTTCCCTCCAAGATCCAGAAGAAGATACCGCTCTCAAATGTAACTTTTTGTAAAGACAAGCGCCACTTGAATGTCCAATTAAAAAGCTGCTTTCAACTTCCTTTTTTGTTGTGTATTAGTTTTCCAACCGCCAAAAGGCACAGATCCTTTGAAAACTTCACGTAATTCACACAATGTATTCACTGTGGGATACAAATCATAAACATAAAGCACACGGGGATTGAACTCATTAAAGTCCAATTTCATGTTTTCAGTCACATTTCCTGCTTCAGTCGTGGGCTCCTATTGAGGAGAATCACAAAGCTGCAATAACTTTGGAAATGGGTAATGAGTCCCTATATTAGAGGTATTTCAGACAATAACATCACTCAGCAGGAAGATATGATAATGCAAACAGTAGGTGTTATTAAAAAAAAAAAAAAAAAAAAAAAAAGAAGGAAATTGGGAGCTAAGGAAAAACAAATCATGTACATACGCTGACTTTCTTTTGCTGCAGTAATTGAATGTTATGCTTTCGATTATGAGAGCCATCTTTATTGTCAGCTCTTTTCCTCAAGGCATCCAATGTTCATTATGATGTGGTGTAATAGTCATAAGGAAAATAGTCAATTTTGTCTGTGTAATTGGGTAGTAATAGTCACAATCATTTTTAAAACGTGTGGGAAAAGACAGCTTTTTACAAGATGTCATGGCTCTCAAGATTCGGTTGATGCTCTGTCAGTTTTAAAAAAAAAAAAAAAAGATAGCTGAATCCCTTCAGTGCTTTATAGCAATATGCTGTTGGCCACATCATGGCCATGCACTTGCTTAGGGTGATCAAATTTTCAAAATTACAAACCGGTACACTACAATTTCTCTAAAAATTACAATAAATTCTCACCAGCAACTATTTATAACGCGTTTAATCACTTGTCAATCTGGTGGTTGTGTAATTGTTTAGCTAAAGCTAAATGCTATCTTGTTTGACAGTTGAGCAGCACTAAAGAAGACAATGCACTCACCATTATCCAACTTTTTTTTTTTCTGAGTCCTGGCAGCTACTGGAAGCTAAAAGCTAACTGTGCCATTTGCAACATTGGAAATATGATTCCAGAAAAGCTCGACTTGTGTTGGATCTGACCGGCGACGAAGCAGGATGTAGTTCTCGTCCCAGTATGATGAAAGTGTGTGATTGACATACACTTGGCCCAAACAATTGGCTTGACTAAAAAAAAATAAACAAAAAACAACCCCCCCCCCCCCCCCCCCCCAAAAAAAAAAAAAAAAAAAAAAAGCAAAAAACAAAAAAACAGGACGCCGAGGCGGGACGTGCGTAAAAGTGAGACAAAAAATGCATCTGCAAAATCCGCTTGGACCGGGACAAGGCTTACTCTACACTTGCTCAATCGAATGAGATTCAATATAAGATCTGTGTAATCTTTTTATTGATTTCAATATTTTGCAGCTCTTTTATTGGACCTCATATTCTGCAAGTGGTTCTAAAGTTGTGGCCTGATGATATACTCTACAATTATCTACATTAAATCTTTACAGTACTAATAGTTTTACTGCTTCTTCAGTTTGCTATGTCCACTCTAAGTTATAACCCCTTACCTAATCATAACATTGTTTTACTTGGAAAGCTTTCAAGAAAGCACATTATGAATATTCAAATAACCAGCCATTTTGTGCAAGTATATTTTAAGCAATCAGTGTTAAAATAAATACAGTTGACTGATTTTGTGCATCGAAACCGTTTGGTTGATCATAAACACGCAATATAGTTATGAAACGTCACCATGAGCTGAGTCAGCTGACCGAATGTGTTTTGCAGGCTGTTGATGATTTTCACGGCTAATTAGCAAATGTGAGTGCACTTAACATTCCAAAATGTCAGATGCTAGCACGATCACTACAAACATGGTGTCAAAACACGTTTCTTTTTGCCAATGTTGACAGCTTGTTTCGCAAACATTCATGTCCCTCTCAGGACTCATTCAGCAATTCGGTGGATTCTCACCATTAGATAAGGCAAAAATCAGTTCATCTTAATCTATCAAAAGTGCCAACATCATTTAACTAAATGTGCCTGTGGCTTTGGGCCATCCCTCTTATTGATTTGCCTCTAATTGATGCAACATCATTAACTGCAACATCTTTGCAAGCTTCCCGATCCGGAGTGAAAATATGTTTACTAACCAGAGGTGTTGATTTGTGATGTGAATGAGACAATCTCCGTAGACAGATGTCTGAAAGAAGTTTATAAAAATTAATAGGAACTAATCACAGTTGGGTAACCTTGAAGTAATCTGAACCACTGATCAAGCACACCGTTTGATTGGTTGTCTTCCGCTAGAGGCTAGACCAAAAGGGTAGTTACACAAAACCAAATTAAAGTGAAATTTTGAAAGTGGGGTTTAGGATTTCATCAAACACATTCTATATGTTTTTACCAAACAGATATTACAGCCTGTCTGGTTTGTTGTACTCTCCGTGTGTGTGTTTTTGTAAACAAGATAACTCAGCTCTGAGGTGAATCTGACATGCTTAGAAGGAATATAAAGTATAGTGTCCTCAATGGACTGTATTATTCTGGAATATGAAATATCTGTCAGCCCTGGTGACTCCATGAAGGAACATGCCCTTGAGTTTATATTTACGAGCAAAACAGTCGATAGCATGGACGATCATATTAGCCATGGTGTCCTCTTCTCTCTGTGTGCTTGTTTGATTATGTGTTAGTGGAAATTGTGTTCCGCTGCCTTCACCGTGGTGTGCTATTTGAGGACACACACTTCATGCACATAACCCCACATGCAAGAATTAGCAGGACATTTGGAGGAGGGTAAACACGGACTATTTCATCAGCTGTGTGAGCTGGCGATATTTGTTCCTGCGGAAACAGCATTACAGTCTATTTGATTCAGTCCGTATGTGTATTTGTATTGTGTGCATGTGAGTCTGTCCCCGGTGATATGGGACGCGGGCTAATCTGAGTTGGTTTGTTTGGAATAATAAACCTGCGTGCAGCATCTCACATGTGGACAAATATCCAGTGTGTGTAGAAAATAAAAGCTATGGAGGCACATCAGCTCACTATTGTGATGGACCACACCAAAAAAATATTTTCTACTATATCTGCACATTGTTTAGAGATACATTTTTGAGATTACTCATGTCATGTTAAAGATCCTTTATGCTACATCATGTAATCACGGGGCCCTATTTTTGTACATTGACACACATGTGCATTCGGTGAAAAAAAATGGTGCGTCTTCATTTTTGTGTCGCAGCAAGTGGAGTTTACCGTATTTGGGAATTTGGCAGATGTGACTGTCAGGCACACCTGACAGATTGGTGACAGAAAGTAGACTAGAATCCTGACAACATAAAAGCAGGTCTATGTTTTGGCACGTGTGGAGTAACAATTTTGGTGAATTTGATTGAGGCCCAGGCAGACGGATTCTGAGCTCCGCGGACATCTGTGATGGATGTTGTCATCCTTCATGTATAAATGTGACAACAGCGCTCCTCAATCCCTCGAAATCATTGTAGAAATCAATTAATTAAACACATTTTTTTTGTTAGCAGCTTAAATATAATGTTAAAAGCTCAGAAATGCGCGATCTCCAAGTTTGCGGTCTCCAAGTGCCTCCTCCACAACAAACAACTTTTTATCATCCACAAGTTGCAATCTTCTTGCAATTTCTTTTAAATGTACTTTGTACTTTACAATCTGCAGTGTGGCACCGCACCACAAGGTGGCGCTTTCTTTTCTTTGTGTGTTAGTAGTTTTTCCTTTTGCCTTTTTTTTTGTATTTGCCCAGATTTTTCCCTGAACGGTCTTTTTTTTTTTTTTTTTTTTTTTTTTTTTTGTAACGCGCGGTGGCGTCGAGCCCGCCCTTTTTGTTGTTGTTAGTTTAAAATAAGTGTTGTTGTTTTTTTTTTTTTTTTTTTTTTTTTTTTTTTTTTTTTAAATAAGTGTTGCTAACGTAAGTTCCTCTCCCTTTTTTTGTGTTGCTGTCCCGCTTCGCCGTCCAGGGCAAAATCAGCCTCCACGTATTACAACTTTGCACGCAGATCTTCTGCATCTAGATGCTATATAGCGCTAGGCACAAAAACAAGGACCATGTAGTCCCACAGCGGGTCTGTATTTGGACCTGTACTATTCAGTCTTCCCATACTTCATGTAAAGAAAAAAAAATGACACAGAATTCTATTTATCAATAGAAACTAATAAAACTAATCAATTGTTCAACCTTCAACAAATCAAGAGTTGGATGACCGGTAATTTCTTACTCCTGAACTCCGATATTATAAAACCAAGGTAAAAATCCTTGTCTCCCATGGCCTGTGACGCAAAGCGTCCATGTGACATAGTTGCTCTAGATTGCTTCACGCTCACCTCAAACAGCAGCAAGTGAAGAACCTTGATGTCACATTTGATCAGGATTTATCAGTCAACACCCACATGCAATGACATTTTTTCACTTTAAAAAAATGAAAAATCACAATTCCTTACTGCTAGTTGATGCTGAAAAAAAATGCCACTGTATGTGATTTATTTCTTTATTTATTTATTAACATCCAAACTGCATTATTGTGAATCTCTCTTAGCAGGATGCTCCATTAATTGAAGTCGTTAAAGACTCTCCAGCTTGTCCAAAACGCTGCTGCTCGAGTCATGATTAGTCCAAAAAAGAAGAGATAATATTTATTAGCTTCATATTTTAAAATCCTCAGCTATAAAGCACTAAATTGTCAGGCACCGTTATACCTTGAACAGCTTATTGTGCCATCCTACGCTCCCACAGTTAATATTTTACGTATAATTCCCAGAATATGTAAAAAATAGAACAGCAGTTTGAACCTTCAGTTCTGAAGCTTGTCTCCTGATACAGAAGGCTGATACTCTCACTATTTAAAACATTCCTCTTCGATAAAGATATAACCCAAGTTACAAACAACCCAATTTCTTTCTGCAGTTTCATTTATGTGCTCTTTGCACAGCTCGACTACTTCCTGAACTGAATACCACGTTTTGGTTTCCTGTCTTTCATGAGTGGACAAACTGATTAATCCAGGTGTGTCTGGCCAATGTTGTTGTAGTTACTGAGATCAGGCACACCTGGATTAATCAGCTTGTCCACTCATGAAAGACAGGAAATGAAGGACTGGATTTAGTAGTAGTGGAAGTAGTGGATTTGTGCAAAGAGCCCATTGAAGATGAGCCAGCAAATATCAAATACTACCTTTGGCCAGCGTGTCGCATGCCTTTCAAATTTGTTAATGAAACACTCAGTAACTTTGCATTTATTCTTCATCAACGTCTTCTGTCTTGCTTTCCTCCCACTTCTTTACTTGGCTGCATAATTAGGTCCCCGGGCACATCTCTCATTGTCCAGCTGTGAGGGTGCGTGCTTGTGTGTGGAGACATATCCTTGCGCTGGTGACGGCCATGAGCAGCACGCGCTCCATTTATCACATCAGAGGTATGGGTCTCTACAGAATTGAGTTCAAGTGTTCGTTTGGTGTGAAGTGTAATCTGCAGCGTACCTGCGTGTGTTGCCCTCTGCGTGAACGTGCGTGTGTCGTGTAGCATGTACAAGAGACAATCTGGGGAGAGAGTTGAAGGACAGTGCATGTTCTTGGAACACAAACACACATACAAAAATCACACACTGATTAAAAATGAGATTCCTCTCCTTTGTATGTAGCATCGTCCACTGACTGTAGGGGGCAGTGTAGCCTAATACTGTAGAGGTCAGTCAATTAGTGCAATACAGGCCCGGATCTAGAATGCCGTTTTTGTTGGGGGGTTTAATGTAGAAAGTTTGGATGAGCATAACAACGGTCTATTGTGGCTAAATTGAGATGTCGGTTGATATACCTTTATGACACAAAATGAAAACAACGACTGCAAAACGGTGCAGGTGGCAAACGATGATACGAAACTGGTGCAAAACCTCCCCGCTCATACGTACAACTGTCCCGGTGAATACAGATTGGTTCTTTCAAATGACTGTGGGCATATTAATAATTTTCAACAACTTTAAATATATCCACAGTGGCACATTAAATTAAGAGCACCACCTAGAGGAGTGGAAAACATTTGTCCCTCCCCTACAACACGAAGAAAGGATTTGTCTCTCCTCAATTTTCTTCCGCTCGCTCATATTTTGGTTCATATGTTTGTCAAAATTTTGTGAATTTGTTGATTTACATAACGTATAGTTTCGTAGGCTGTGCTTTTAACGAGCTAAATGAGTTAAACACGCACGCACGTACACACATATCTTAAAGCACATGATCAATGATGATGTATAGCATGATTCTGTTTTTGTGACCTAATGCCTCAAATGTCGGACGCTGATGGAATGATTGGATGAATTGATGCTCAGCTATATTTCTCTCTCTCTCTCTCTCTGTTCATTTTAATGCGTTATCCACAGAAAATATGTATTTTATCAACAAATAGAGAAAGATAATACAAATAATACCAAATTTCCATTAATTCCATGCAATTTTAAGGGAAAATCGTATATTGAGCTATGTAGGTCTTTCTGAATTTGTTTTTGTTTTGTTTACATTCCATGCATCAAAAGTAATTATACTAGTAATATCGGTACTTTGTATCGGTATCAAACATCCCTAACATGACCTCAATACATTAGCAGGTTATCACTGTTCAAGCCTTGTTGGTCGTGTGCTCCGAGTGCTTTGGGTTGTTTTGTGACACTGCTGACTTTTAGCACAATAGCTCACATGGAGCTGTCCTGGTTGTGTCAAACTGGATCCATAGCACAGTCCTCTTATTTACCCCTCAGGTTAAAATCTGTTGTTATTCTCTTAATCTGCAGCTATCCAACCAATTGGGACCCGAGGGCAGAAAAAAAAAACACTGAAACAACTCTAAGCTTATGTTTGCTGCATTACAAGCAGCTACAGAGTTAAATTAGCTCATCGAAATCAAGCACCCATGAAAAGTGCTATTCTTTCTAAACACCTGATAAAACTGTTACTGAGCAGAGACGATGTCACCCGCTGTTCAACATGAACTGCTTTGTGGAGATATGAAGGTATAAATGACCAGACATCACAGACACACAGGCAAAGGAAAAACAATGACAGGTCAAAATCATTTTAGTACTCTGTATTATCATTCAGGGTCCATAGGGCAGAACTATGTGATTGCGCCAGTTGCATCTTTTTCAATCCCCTCTCTTGGCGTGTCTGCATTTCTAATGCCAGTCAACAAAGTACACCACTTCTGCAAGCCCTCGAGCCTCGGGGCTAGAAGCATTGCACACTAACTGGGGATTATTAGCTTGTAGTTGTCATTTCCACCTTGTTATCGGCTTTCAAGTGAATATCTCCATCGCAATGCAAGAGAGCTCACTGACTGCGCAGGACTGAGCCAAAATAACCCTATGAACGGTGATTTGTTGGGCAGCATACTGAATTATTGATTGGATCCCTTGGAAGATGATGACGATGATTAGACTTTGTAGTGTGCTGGGTTAGCTCAGGGGCAGGAGCTTTGATTAAGACGAGTGCCCCTCTTATCTGTACGAAAGGCAAGAGAGGAGCGTGAGATGAGAGATGAGGAAATACAAAATATGATGCGTTTATCAGTGCACAACAACATTCACAAGTCGGCACCATACAAAGGGAAAAGCATATTTAAAATTTGTAAGACAAGGATGCACAATTTGGTGATGCTTTAAGACTTAAAAAAAAAAAAAAAAAAAAAAAAAAACAGCACTGAAGGAGAAAAAAAAAACGAAGCATACAAACCGGATAACGCAACTGTCAAAACAGTGAATGTTTTACACTCCATGGGCAACTGCTCTGGGCATCGAGCCCAGACTTAGCTGAGTTTTCTTCTCCTTAACTAAAGTAACTATACTAGGTAGATGTCATGCAGAATGTTGTCCAATTTCCATGCATGCTTCCTTCCAGCTCTAAAAGTTTGAATTAAAAGTTTGTGTGTGAAGAAGAGTAAACTTCCAAATCCTGGGTGCATATTTCGCGTGGCTCCAGTTTGTTTTCAATGTTTATACGAAAAGCAGAAATGACAAATACTGTGCTTTTCTTTGAACTTTATTATTTATACAGTGTTGTGCATGTAAGGTACAGCTGCTGCATAATGTCGTTTTGCTATGTGTTGTGCATAGAAGTGAAATACACTCATGAACCTTTCGCTCTGGATCTTTTTTCTTTTGCCAGTTGGTTTGTTTTCTTCTCCTCAAATGTCCTCTGCAGCTTTATATGCTCTTGTTTGTTGTCCTTCCCTCTGTTTGCCACTCTTTATACCTTACATTGTCTTAAAGACACGGGGGGGTTCCATCTAAATTGGAGCCCGTCAATAGCGGGACTATGCCTTGAGGCAATAAAAGCTGTTGCTGTGCGCATATATATCAGCACAGATTATACCGAGCAAGTCAGTGTGCTTTTGCGGCTACCTGCCTTTTTGGACACATGCTCAATGCTCCTATGTATCTTAAATTAAATGTGGTTGTTAACATAAACCAAAGGTGTGAGCTTACTATGACTGGCCCTTTTAGTTGAACACATTTTATGACAAATGGCGTCATCTCATTTGATACAAACTGAAAGACACCAAAAGAGTCGAGTACATCTAACAGTATTGTCGAGCAGGGTGCACCTACAGTTACATCAGCTCACCAATAAATGCTGCCGACAGTTTCATGGGCCAAAGTTACAAAGACGAAATGTGAACATAAAGCATCCCAAATGTGCTCCCAAAAGGCAAGTCATTTTCAACGCTGCGTGGGGCCACACGTAGTGCTGCGTAAAGGGTTTCACTTTGTTATACGCAATATAATAGAATGAATGAGGCATGACTGTAGTCACCCATGCAACCCAATGCTGTCAAATCTAAAAAAAAAAAAATAAAGGACCTCACGTCTTACAGATATATGGTTATGTGTAGTTAGTGTGTATCCATGGTCACATGGTCTTCCACCATGTAAACATGTCTCTACATGATTAACAGTGGATTTTACAAGACCTTGATGAATTGCCACCAGATTGCAGAGGACAGCAAAATGATGATTGAATGAGATGCATCATGCAGCTACATCATCTTGGCAGAACAAATGGCGGTAGCCTGCTGCAATACACGTTGAATATCCTTCAAAAAGAACATCATACCAACAGACAAGTGTGGTGAGGTGTTTGATGGTCTGTGGCTGCTTTGGTTCTCCAGGACCTGGATGACTTGCTTTGATTAACTGAGCGATGAATTCTGCTCTTTACTAGAAAATCATGATCGAGAATGATTGGCCATCAGTTTGTGACCTCAAGCTGAGGCGCAGTTGGCTTGGGCAGCACGGCAACAATCCAAAACACACCAGAAAGCCAACTTTAAGAAATGAAGGTTTTGGAGTGACCTTGTCAAATCGATGGACATGATGTGGCGTGACCTTATAAGGACTTACATGCTAGGAAACACTGTGGTGTTTCTGCAAGGACGAGTGGGAGAAAATATTTTCACAGTGCTGTGAAAGACTCATTGCATGTGGAAATGCTTGATTTCAATTAATGCTGCTAAGGGTGCTTCCATTAGGTTTAGGGGCGTTCCGCTCCCACTCAGGGCAAGGTTGCTTTGATTTATTTTTAATTTTTTTTTACCCTTAATAAATAAAATAAAAATATATCATGATCAAAAACAAACTTTCTTAACCTTAGGTGATGCTGAAAACCTAGCACACATTTGCAACCTCTATACTCAATTACTGCAACGATCTCTTAACCGACTGACCACTCCAGTAAATCATTAAATAATCTCCAGCTGATCCAGAATGCAGCAGTCCAGGTACTAACCAGAATGCGGAGAAGAGGCCATATCTCCCCAGTGTTAGCCTCACTGCACCGGCTTCCCATAACATTTAGAATTGAATTTCTTTCTTGCTGACATATAAAGTACTAAATGTTCAAGCACCACTATACATTAAACAACTCCTGGTGCCCTATGAACCTACTACAACGCTTCACTCCCACAACACAAATTCACTTGTGGTACCCAGAATGTGCAAAAATAGAACTTTCAGTTATTAGGCCCCCGTTCTATGGAATCAGCTCTCTGAGTAGGTCTGGAACACTGACACGCTATCATTATTTCATTGCAAACTTAAATCATCCCTGTTTTATAAAGCACATAATCAATGATGATGTATAGCCTGATTCTGTTTTTGTGACCTAATGCCTAAAATGTTGGACACTGATAGACTGGATGAATTGATGATCAGCTATATTGCTCTGTCTCTGCTTGAGATGTTTTTTCTTGCCTCCGTAACACAGTGTTTGGTCCTGTGGGGTTCAGCTAACCTGTTAATAAGTGAGGAATGTGTTTGTTGACCTTAGCCATGTCTAAAGTGCCCTGAGACATCTTGGTGTGCACTATATTCAGGGGTGCGCATAAACCCAACACTGGTTTGGAGGGGTGGGTCACAGAGTTCAACAAGGATCGAGTTTTGTTGTCCCATTCAAACCAACAAATCTTTAGAGTGGCTGCAATGAATGAATGGAGTGACTTTATCAGCTGATTCAATCCTTTCTCAGTTCTATTGAACCGGTCCACGCGGATGCTGCCAATTCCCCAGCAAACTGTAATGTGCTGGCTGGAAACGGTGGTGGCAGCGGGCTTTGTGGGTCCCGCTGTGCAACAGCTACGACAGTCATTCAAAGATATTTGCGTGAAACCAGTCCATAGTGGAAAAAATTGTGGAACGGGGCTTCTGCCCTCGAGAACTGCACCAAAACATTTTATTGTCTGGTGAGTGTTTTAATAAGCTGTTACTTGTGGTATATAGGTGGATACAAAAATAACTTTTGAAATATAATCAGTCACATTAAAATGACATTTACATGCTCTGTATTAACATTACATCATATTTAAAGGTCAGATTGCAAACATTTAATACAATTCACATTACCATAGTTAATTTGTTTTGCAATACATATACATCATTTCAAGCAAGTTGTGAACCGTAGTTTGACTAAAAATCAGGTTTTAATGGCAAATTAGAGTGTTTGCGATCTGAAAGACGTACCACTACGACTACCGGAAATGACGTTTTAGTAGTCACGCCGCATCAAACACATACTGTAGTGTACACAGTGCACAGTCCACTCTTTCTTGGATGCTACACATTAAATCAATGGCGACCAAACTTTTGAAATCCGAGGAGGAAGATGATTTCGAGACAGAAAAGATGTCCAGCCGGATGTGTTTGAGCCGACGTCGGAGTCTCTCAATGACGATTGCGAAGATGTGGAAAGTGTCACGGAGGAGCCCGAACAAGCCACAATACGAGCAGAGAGGATCGGAAATATAGACTGGTGTGTTTGTGCACTTCTGTTTCTGTATGTATTTGCTCAAACAACCTCAACTTTCTGTAGCACTAAATCTTGAAAGACGTCAACAGCCGGCCACGTTGTGCTAATGGGAATAATAGTAACGCGACAACCTCGAGCTGCATTTTCCATTCATTAAAATGTTATCGGATGCAAAGTATGAAACAACGGTAGCACTACACTATGAAATCCACAAAATGATCAGCACAAAGCTTCGAGTGCTTGGCTGGCGACCATAACTCACCACGCTGAAAGACATCAACAGCCGGCCACGCTGTGCTAATGCTAATAGTAATGCGTCGGCCATTCATGACAAGTTAACGTGGCGAGTCTGGCGACAACCAGCTGCATTTTCCATTCATAATTTTCAAAAATTATCGGATGCACAGTAAGAAACAAGGGTAGCACTAAATCCTCAAAATGATCAGCACAAAGCTCGAGTGCTTGGTTGGTGAGCATAACTCACCACGCTTTCTTCCTTGCCGATTGGCTTTTCGTATCCACTGGTCACGTAGTTTGTTTGTTTTTTTTCTCTTTGGAAAGCTAAAGAAACTCTTGTCATTCCCTTGACCATTAGTGCAACCAAATGCAACACGATAAACCGTCATTGAACTGGAAAACAACTCAACACAAGCGCACACAACCGAACGCCGCTGTGGTGACTTTGGCGTCTGTGACGTCACGGCTCCAGAAACACCCGAAGACGCCAGGACGCTAGATTCAAATCATCGAGGACGCCTTCTGAATTGTATTTAGTGATTAAACTGCGTTACAGCTAAAATATAACCACTTTGTAATGAAAATTATGCTTTGTAAAGATGTTCTAAAGGTTTCAAGATTAACATGGAAATGTTTGAAATTTGACCTTTAACTCATTCACTGCCTTTGACAAGTATACTTGTCAATTGTATTTTTTAGAGCGGTGCTAAATGGGGGCGAATCTGAGCATGCTCCACTGTAAATATCAAACTTGGAAACAACTTTACTGATGCCCAACCACCGGTAGATGACATCATTGCCCCATTTTATAGGAAATAAACACAGTTTCAGAGTCCATGGGAGAAATGGCTGTATTTTGGCAAACCTACATTTTTCTGCTGTCAATTATAAAAGAACGGGACGGGACAAAAAGTAGGGAGTCTATTCTGTTATTTGGTAGATTCGGTTTATATATAATTATTGAATGTAATATCACGTGAGTATTGGAAATGTAAAAATTTTCTATAATGACTGGCAGTGAATGAGGAAAATGTCTAAATTAAATTAAATGATCTTATATTCAGTTTAAGGGTGACCAAGAATGTTAGTTTACCTTGCATACCTACCAGAAGATCTCAGGTGGTTGGTATAGAGGATGTATGGAAACACCCTCAAGGTTGACCGGACATAGGGCTGATGAATGGAGGTGCAATGGAGAACAATGCTGACGCTGACTAAAAAAAGAGCAACTGCTCTTGAGTGAGTTTCAAGCAGGAGCAGCTCTGTAGGGCAGCGACAATGTCAGTGACGAAACATTGGCCCCTCTGGAGGACAAGGCCAGTATATGTACTGGCACTGAAGGAGAAAGACTTCTGGGTAGCGGCCCACTGGCTGGCAAAGACCTCCAGGACGAAAGGCAAGGTGGTCAGTACACAACAGCTGGCTGTAGGTCAAGGCCATGCTACCATAAATGGGGCTGACTTGGCCAGCATGGCGGCTGGGCATCTGCAGTTCCACATGCTTTAGGGCTGCTGCCATCTTTTTGGAAGATAGTAAAGACGCGTACGACTACAGGCGTATCTGTCTGATCTGACACCATCTAAAAGTTCTTTGACAGAAAATGTATGCTGTGCCAGCATGCTATCAGAAGAAGCGGAGAGTGCACAGTAACAATTTAGTTTTTTATAGATGTGCATGTGGTGACAGTACTGAGTTTGTAATACTTGATTGCAGGTTCATAACACTCAAACTGGAACTTGGGATTTGTTGACGGCAGTGGCGAGAGAGGCCAGGTCCTTCCAACAAGGTACAAGCTGAAGCCTACTATAGGCTACCATAAAACTGGGTAAGGATTCAAGAATTAGCCCATCCAGCCATCCTACATCAATTGTCCTGCGGGAAATTGATCTGTCCCTGTTAACTAAACGAAATCAGACTGAACTCCAAACTGGTTTACGGTTAATCACAATTGAGAGTCATTGAACCAGTAGACTTCTTTTATTTTTCTTTTCGAAATGTAAGGAATAAATAAACACATACGCCATAACAATAAAAAAGAATTATTGGAATAAAAGGTCTGTATATGTTGTATGGAAAATGCAGGGGAAATACATCATAGAAAGATGTGATTGGATTGGTTTGATCAGTGCTAGGCCAAGCCAGAGACGGCCTCCCCTTGAAACGAGGAAAGGAAGATTAAAAAGTATCATCTCTATCGCTATTATCTCACTCCATTTCACTCTGTCTTAAAAGTCACCTCTGAAATCTCAGGTCTCAGGTCACACTGCTTGCTTGGATGTGATGGCAATAAGGAGTGAGAGATTCACTGAAGCATGCCCATACTGTGTCTGAAGGTCTATTATACTACTTAGTGGGTCATAGTTTGAAAGTGCACTTGATTGGAGCATTTTTATTTTATTTTTTTACTTTCACGTAAAGCACATTTTCCTAAGAGAAAATGCCATCACTTTCTCTCTCGTGTCTCTTTGACTGCCTGTCAAACTCACAGTCTCCCTCTCGCCTTCAATTTCCATCCCTTCTCATTCCCTCGTTTCTTTCTTACCAGACCTGTCACAGCTGTCTGATGTGTCATTCACACTTTGCTGACAACAGGGCCTCACATGTGCCTCTCCCCCTTTACCTAATCCCATTTTCGATCTTTTACGTGCATGCTCTCTTTCTATCCATCAGATGAGCATGTCACCCTTAGGCCTGCAAATCATATCCTGCAATATTTTACTTTGTGGTAGGTTTGAACATGGTTGTGTTACTCTAAGGGATTGGCCTGAACCCAAACCCTGTGAATCACAGTACCGTAATAGCAAAAGACAGCCACTTGTACAAATACAGATCCTCAACGTAGGGGAGACCAGGGATAGTTGTAACACGGATCAGTTGGAGCACTTGCAATTGCTCCAATCAGGAACAATTAAGTTAGATAATACCTGATTCACCTTGCACCTGCTCAGGTTAGCCATCAGTCCACATTTGAAAAATAATATTTAAAAAATGTGATGCAGACTCTGTATCAGTCTGTAGAAGAAGGTTTGCCAGTCGAATTACGGTCCTACCCTCATATATGGTCATTAGGTGTGAGTTGTGACTGAAAGAACGAGATCCCAGATACAAGCGGCCAAAATGAGTTTCCTCTGTCCCACCAGCAGGAGGCCGCTTGGACAACCCAGGACATACTGGAGAGATTATGTCAGTTTAACGCAGAGTTCGGTCTTGTGAACTTACCCAGATCAGTACGGCCTTCCGAAAAACGTACACCAGAACGTTCTTCCCAAGAACAAAATTCTCTTTGTAAATTGGAACGGCTGTGTACTTGTTAACGAATCCCCAACTCGTATTTCCACAATAGCAGCACGGAATGCATTTTGGGATTATTATTTATTTTTATTTTTTTGTAGCCGAGCATTTACGAGCGACAACTGATGCATTCATGGTTTAATCTAGCTGACAAGAACAACATCTGGGTAATCCGTGCGTCCTTGTGCATCCTCTCAATTGGAACAGTAGTTGGGCCGCGACAAGGATGATAATAACAGACAAAAACATATATTATTTTCAAAAACAAACAAATAAACAAAAACGGCTTAGGTCTCCTAGCTTGCCTGAACACCTTGGTATCCCCCCAGAAGTGTTGGAAGAAGTGGCTGAGGAGCAGGAAGTCTGGGCTTCCCTGCTAAAGCTGCTGACTCCGCTACCGACTCCAGATAAGCGGTAGAAAATGGATGGATGGATTAATTTCAACACTGCATTCAATTATGTTTATAAAGTACTGCATCGACAGCAAGTGTGATTGTTTAGTCACGTATAGTAACTAACCAGCAGCGCTAAACAAGACTGTTGCAACTATGAACATATTTTCTTAAAATAACTCACTAAATCTTTCAAAAGTAATAGCCAAATGAACACTCATTAGCCGTTTTTTGGTGGTAACTTGCTTTTGTTTAGAAGAGTCTGTGTACTCATAGTCAGCAAAGTAAATGGTATGTATGATTAATGTATTGCACCATACTTCTTCATTCTTGCTGCTTAAGTGCTTAATGTCACTTGTTTCTCAACCGGCACATCGTTGTTTACCTGCCTTTTGGGCATGCGTGCATTACAGGCCTCTTTATGTGTTCAGTAAATAAATATAATCACAGTGATTTCGATATGGGTCACTTGATAATATATATTAATGATCCAGTCATAAAAATCGTTCATAAGCACTAAATCGGAATTGGGCACTAAGACTTGCAGTATAAATGCAGCCGTAAAGTGTGGTCAAATAAAAATGGTAAAACAGCATAAGAACTGTTGAAAAAAGATCATTCAATACACAAACGGAAGAGACCTGAAATGATGCGGACTAAAAATCACCTTGAGAAAAGTCCTAACCCCGAACACACAGGTAAGAAGACACACCTGAACACTCATGTAAGAAGATTGATTGAGTAAGTGATCGTGTCGGGCGACAATTTTAAAGTCTGTGTTATGAACTGGATTTGACTTGTTCAGGTCTTAGCGAGTCTTTATTGTTTTATTAATAATTAAAGGAGACATTCATGGATCATGAGATACAATTACATCTTTTTTTTTTTTTTTTGCCAAACCCAAAATCTCTGAACACTGAGGCAGACGGGCTAACCACTCCATTTTTTTGTTTTTGTTTTTGTGTGTATGTGTGTATTAAACATGATCTTGCACTGATGTTACAATTAACACACGTCTGTGAAGTAAACATCGTAAATATACAAAAATTGTGTTTTTAACGACCATAGACAAAAGGTTACTGCTATTTTTTATTTTTTTTTTCATGGAGAGTATTAATTATTTCCCTTTATTCATGTCATAGAGTGAGCTAAATCCACATGGTTGGGTGTGAAAAGTGAGTCACACAGTCTGAAGCATCATTCAGCGTTGGCACATGGGAAAGAAAGTTGTCCTTTGACTGGCTTCGAACCTTCTCATGAATCATGTGCTGTAACTACTGTAGGCATGTGCTTCGTAATATGTCATAGTTACAGTACATGAATTGAAAATGCAAAATCAGTCTTCATGACTAACCCCTATCTATCTTTTCAAGTCGTGAAACGTTGTCCTGTTCAGTTCTTTTATCTTTAGTAAATAAAAACAAACCCATGCCTAAACTTCACATTTGGCATCTGTGTTGCTTACTGATACATGAGATGCAGCACCACACTTGCGCCGTCAGAACAGTTTCAAGTATTATTTTGCAGAGCCGGCAACCCCAAACCAAGGAAAGTACGGGAGTTGTGAGCACAGCTGGCACTCTGCACGGAAATAGGAGGGAAAAACTCCATTTAGATAAGCTACAGACCCTGTTGTGACCTCAGGAAAAAGACGGGGAAAATATCAGATGGATGGATGGATGGATTGTTGTTGTTTATTAAAGTGCAGTCTGTTACTGATTCGATTCACTATACTCTCAATTAGTAACAAATCATACCAATTATGAGGTGATAATATCAAGATGTAGGCTGCAGTTTTCACGATTTTTTTTTAATGAAATAACGATTTTACCCACACCAAAATATATATATATATATATATATATATATATATATATATATATATATATATATATATATATATATATATATATATAAATTAGAGCTGTCAAACGATTAAATTTTTTAATCAGATTAATCACATCGTAGAATTTTGATTAATCATGATTAATCACTGACTTAAAAAATGTTTTTTTCTTTTTTCCCACCATATTTTGCCCGCTAAATTTGAAGCGCACCTGTTGTGTGTTAATTTTTTCGGCATTTAATGTTATGAGGACGTCTTAAAAAATTTATATCCACTGCACACGCTCATCCTGCTTTTTTCTAATCAATTAATTATTTGCATAATTTGAAATGTGAAAAAATGACCTACGGCATATGTAAACATTTATTAAATGCTTAACTTCAATGCATGTAGTTATGTTTATTGCTCAAACTCGAATGGCTTCCTTTAATGTAACCATCCACTGTCGGCTAAAAAGGATCATCTGTGGTCAAAATTAATAGTGTGATTAATCTGGTAATACAATGATTAATGCAATATATATATATATATATATATATATATATATATATATATATATATATATATATATATATATATATTTTACATTGAATCAGACTCAACTTCATGATAATTAGAAGGCTTATCTTCTCCCCTTAGAATGTCAATGAAGTGTGTAGGCACTCTGGAAGAGAAACTTGAGAAAATCACGGTAATTCAGGTAATCCTGTTGGTATCAATTATGGTTATTCTCATTTTTCAAAAGTGAAAGGACAAGAGCCGGAGAAGCGGTTGGACCATCATCCAACGAAATAGAGGGACATACCATTGTCGAGGCGAACTGCTTGTTAGGTTCTTCCCTCGAGAGGCACGAGACAAGACAGGCACTGGAATTTTGAGAGGAAATGAGAGGAATATTAAAAACCTTCACAAAAAGAGTGATATTTTTTAGAGTGTGTGTGTGTGTAAGAGTGTGAAGATCGGCGAGCATGGATGAATCAGGGGTATTAGCCTCGGCACAAAAACCAGAATAAATGAAAGAAAAAGTATAGAAAAAAAAGACCATGAAACAGAGTGTGTAGTAGTGAATGGACTTAATTACATCTATTGCTCAGCTTGGAAAAGATCTAATTCATGTTTCAAACATGAGCCAGATTAATTAGAAGCAATATCTGAGCTATTGTGCCCTTCCACGGCGTCATTCAGCCTTCATTACAGCCACTTTGATACAGAAATGAAACCGCCTTCAGTCAGATTGTTGCTATTATAGCACTGAGGCTTGCTTCTATTCAGCCAGAATTACACAGTCAAGTTCCCTTTGGGTTTAGCCTGCCCTGTCTGGGAGGAAGATTGGTTATTTTCTGGGTATCTGAGTATGTGCGTGTGTGTGGGCATGCATGCAAGCGAATGTATAAGCTCTTTCTGTGTGTTTGTGTGCTCAAATGTGCATATTTGTCTTAGGGGAGACAGAGCCAGGCATTTGCGGACATAAAAAGTGTGAAGAGAATGGCGCTCCGGGCAAAGAGAAATTAAAAAGCCTCAGTGCTGTAACAATGACAAAAGCAGTAAAATACGTACACTTTGTAGATGGGCAATTTCTACTTATTGACAAATGAAAGAGGATAAACAAGCACCATTACAATCTTTTCTAAGGAACAAATATACAGAGATTACCGGCTGCCTCATTGCACCCCCAGTGCTTGCATCTTACTCACATCAAAGTGTTTTTAAATAGACAACTCTTCACAACAACGTGCATGCGATACACAAAGCATTTCAAATAATGTACATGATATACTATAACGTATCAATTTTAGATATTTGCACACTCCCTATTTACCCAGGTCACCAGATTGACTACGATTAAATTTGTTGTAAATAGTTTATTTAAGAATTTATTGTATTTATTTGATTTTCAGCGAAACTGTAGTGGCCCGGTTTTTAATTTTGAAAATATAGTCACCCTTCCCATGCTACTCATGTGGTCCTTGGGGGCAACCTGATGCCCGCAGACACCTTGTTGGTGAACCATTTTCTATGGTTTTATGCACAATTTTGGTCAGTCAAAAAAAGACCTCTGAAAAGTAAGGTGGCTGCTACGGGCATGCTTTAGATGTGATCCAATACAAAAAAAACTGATAGCCTTTAATACCAATTGTGGTGGTTCCCAAAGTGGTTAGTGTTAGATTGTAGCGGTACAGCTTTTATCAGAATTGGGAAACTTGTCTTAGCTCTAAAAGAATGTCCTACTGAGCATCCTCTAGTGTATAATAATGTGCTTTTCTTCAAGGCCAGCTATTGCCGCACAGCCATATAGCTACTCTGTCTAATGCCTGTATTTGCTCCCTTAATATTCTTAGTGTTTTATTGATTGAGTTCTAATTGAGATCTAATTAGTGCAGTATATCTGGACTGGAATGGATGCATTTCAACTTTATTTTGTTCTCAATCAGAACAACTGTCCGAGAAAGAATGATCTAAGCAATTTAATATATGACGTGAAAGTGGAACATCTTATTGAGACAAGAATAACAACGTCATATCCAAACTTATAATGAGAGACATTTATTTTCAGGGACCTTTTTCCTGTAGGATTGCAAGTGTCTCATTTCTATTGTTTCTTAAACAAGATGAACAATGTGAATGATGATATGCTTTAAGGAAACAGAACATTTCCATTACACAACATAATAAAAAGTAACATGCAGAGCAGTGTCACTAATGCAGCTCATTTGGAGGTACACAAAAGCTTGGCCCTGTGCAACTGCTGCATGTGAGTCATTCATACATCCGAGGCTTTTTATGGCTGTCATAAAATGGTGGTTTGTCAAAGCCATCACCTTCAACAAGAGTGCTAATTTCCTAATTGGTTGACTCACAGCTCAGGAACATTCCTACATGAGCGACAATCTTTATGTACTTTTTCCTCTTTTAGACACCTGTTCAATTAATCTTCACAGCCACAATCACACCTTGATGAGGAAAAAGAAGAACTTATCACAGCTTACATTTGGGGCTAGTGTGACATTCTCACAATGATGTTATTCTTCCGGGCTACAAGCTCAGGAATTAATTGACACCTTATAAATTTGAGGCTATTTATTGTGTTTTAGGTTAGCTCTGTCAGCATATATAAGTACCGTATTTTCCGCACTATAAGGCGCACCGCATTATAAGGCGCACCTGAAAAGAATGACATATTTTAAAACTTTTTCCATATATAAGGCGCTACAATAGAGGCTGGGGTACGTTATGCATCCATTAGATGGTGCTGCGCTTAAGGGAATGTCAACAAAACAGTCAGATAGGTCAGTCAAACTTTATTAATAGATTACAAAGCAGCTTTCTGACAACTCCATTCACTCCCAAAATGAATAAACAGCTGTTTTATTATTTTCTCTGAGGTAAAGTATTAGGATTAGCTAGCGATCCAAGATGGCGGGATCTTCTGCGCATGCGCATCACCAATCGTGCAAGGGTCACCAATAGCGTCATGACAACGAGACCTGTCGTGGCTCAATATTGATCCATATATAAGGCGCACCTGATTATAAGGCGCATGGTCAGCTTTTAGGTGCGCCTTATAGTGCGGAAAATACGGTAGTTTCTTCTCACGAGATACTGTGGCGTCACACTTGACGCCTGTAAGAACAACAGAATTGTGAGAATGCCATACATGAATCCAATCATTTTGAAGGTTTTAAGACAGCAGCACAGTTTAATTCAGCTCACCACAAAACTAAAGGGAACCCTAAATGTAAACATAGGACAACTATGGATTCCACTACCATCTTGTGTAGAAAAGGGTACTCTTTGTGTTCTTCCCATTCCATTTCCCGATGGTGCAGAATAAATACTATGGTATGGTACAGCTATCACAACATGATTGTCTGCATAATTCTACACATTTTGTGTCCAATGTCTTTTTTTTATTTTCTTCTTCCTGTGCTTAGTGAGGCATAGCGGCAAAGTGCATATCATGTTTTGAATAAAGAAACTGTTTTGTGTGACCGTTCCGCACATGCGATGCAATATGAAAGCAAAGCAGCCTGGGTCTTAAGTTGCCGCAGAATTGAACCAATCTCGCAACACCAGGTGTAGGAACAATTATATGCAGCCTGTTAAAGGTCCGGTGAAATGTGATAGGATACCGTAAAATGTATCTTGAGGGACAGAAAAGAACATGAATTAGTTGCACTTTGTCCGTCTTTTATCCACAAGCATGTCCCCCACAGCAATGTATCAATATTCACACTCAAATGAAAAGACTAGCATGGTTTCAATTTACAAGTCTCATCCCTTTTAAGTTTGAATGGCTTTTGCCTGAAATGGCAGTGGGACATCAAATTCATTACCAGGCTGTAAATCATTCTGAGCTGCCAGCTAAGGGCTTCATGTTGGCTTAGTTTGGTGGCAATGCCGAGCAGAAAGAATCATGCACTGTGTTTGAGTGTTTGCTAGGCATGTTCGTTTATCGGTCTCTGTGCAACGTGAGTGCCAGGTTAGCGCTGTTAGCAGAGGTTTATAAATATATTCAGACACCGCCTTGAGAAACGTAGCCACTTTCTGCTGCTCATTAAAAAATATTGCTTTTTTTTTTTTTGCCTGTTGCATATTTTGTATCTTGACCTGAAGTCGTGGCAGCTCCAATACTAGCTGAATGTGTGGTGAGAGGCAATTTGGGATTAAAGTCTCCTTCTCTCTCTTGCTTTCTCATGGTTGAAATGAGGAATCACGCACAATAGTCGGTCAGAGAGATGAATCTTAGTTTATTAAACTCTTTCTGCTCCTTGTCCACCCTTTTATTATACACATCACTCTTACAACAAAACACACTTTTGTTGATCATCATTGTTGATCCTGAAAATGAAAACCAATTCAGTTGAAATGTGAAGCCAAACTTGGAGGAGTCACTGGCGGGAAGATGAGTAAACATAGACTATAGGGAGTTTTACTTTTTGAAATACATGCTTGATGCTTCTTGTAGAACTCTAAAGTAATTTGCGCACTTTGCAGAGCTAAATTCAAATAGCATATTATTTGTACGCCTTTGGCATGTCATCTCAGAGCAAAATTACCTGCCTCGCAAAACTAATGCTGCTGGAGTGCGGTGCTCATAAGCAGAACTGAATTTGTAAGTAAGAAATTTCTAAACCTGTAAGCGGGAAGTTTTAAGAATTGTTTTTATATGAAGAATATAAGGTGCCTGTAAAGCTAAATCCATTTTCATCATTTTGTTCAACAGTTATATTTTACAGGAAAACAATTGTATTCAAGGACCAAAGAAAGCTATTAGAACATTCTTTGAATCTAAATATACTTTCTATTTGCTGATTTTATTTACATTCATTCCAAGATCTGATTCAAGCAAACAAAGTTTCGTGACCAGACTACTACGTTTAAGCTAGTCTTCAATGCAGGTGGAGCCCCAAGGACATTATATATATATATATATATATATATATATATATATTTCTGCCCAACTCCTCAACCCCTCCCCTCTCCTATGGTCGTGTCACATATTTGTGACGTCATAATGCGCGCGACCTTGTGTTCACAGAAGATGCATCGTGGAGACATGGAGGTTGAACTGTATGTAATGACGCGATTCAAAAAATGCTTTGGAATAGGACAAGGTTGATTAGGTTATAGTCTGTATGAGAAACTTTCCAAAACCACAAAAGAAAAACTTTCCTGTTTTTCGTGGATCGATGTCATGTAAACGTACTATTAAGCCTCTATCCCCTCTCCTGCTGTGTAATCCCCATCTTTCTTTTCTCTCACTGCTCTTCAATATGTTTGATTCTCACACCAAAATGTGCAGAATGGGATTATGGCTCCTGACAGTTTCACTGTGAAAAAAAAAATAAAAAAATAGATGCTCTTCCTCTGCCCTCTGCTTTCACCCCCCCCTTTCCGGCCTTAATTTCCTCCTCCCTCCACTAACCCCTCTCTTTTTCTCACTCTCGCAAATCTCCCTCCATCCTCCCACTACAGAAGTGACAACAGTGAGAGATTGCATGTTTCTGCTCAGCTGTCAGTGCTCGAAAACGATGTCATATGTTCAAGTAGGGGACATTAAACGTCAAACCTGTGTAACAATTCAGTGCGTTTCCTGTTTCCCTCCGCCACATCTTGTCAGACTTCATCTCGTTATAAACAGATTGTGGATTGGGCAGGTGGCGAGGTTATCTGTACCTCCTGCTGTATGCAGCATGCAGCGCTATGGGACAAACGCTTGAGGTGGCAATCAGATTGGCTTTGCTCTGATGCTGTTGTGTAAATAATGTCAGGCTATTGTGGAGTGTGACAGGGAAAGTGTTACAGGATGAAATGTATGAAAACAGTTTAATGACCAATTTTTTTTTTTTTAACTAATAGACAAACGAATGAGGAGGAGGGAGAAAGGACACCTGCGTCCTCTCTGGACTACACCATAGAAGAGCATAATGCAAAATATATAATCTTGGGTTTTATGTCCAAATATTTTGAATAGTTTACCTAAATACCATAGGTACACTTCATTTCTCAGTTACTCGACATTAAAATGGAAAGCGTGAACTCCTCATTTCATTTAGTGTTGTTCTGGTGCACTAACATGAATTATAAGACTATTAAACTTTAAATATTATATATCCCGGGCGGCACGGTAGTCGAGTGGTTAGCACGTCCGCTTCCCAGTTCTGAGGTCTCCGGTTCGAGTCCAGGCTCGGACCTTCCTGGGTGGAGTTTGCATGTTCTCCCCGTGCCCGCGTGGGTCTTCTCCGGGTACTCCGGTCTCCTCCCACATTCCAAAGACATGCATGGCAGGTTAATTGGGCGCTCCGAATTGTCCCTAGGTGTGCGTGTGAGTGTGGATGGTTGTTCGTCTCTGTGTGCCCTGCGATTGGTTGGCAACCAGTCCAGAGTGTCCCCCGCCTACTGCCCAGAGCCAGCTGAGATAGGCGCCAGCAGCCCCCGCGACCCTTGTGAGGAATAAGCGGTCAAGAAAATGGATGGATGGATGGATATATCCCATTCAACATGATCATTCTGAATACAAATAAAACCTTAAATGAGTTGTATGCTTGTTCATCACACATGACAAAACAAATTTTCCGCATAGCTCAAAGAAGGATTTGCTCAACCTGTGTAATTCAATGTTATTTATTGATTGAATTTTTATTTATTATTATTATTATTATTATTATTATTATTATTATTATTATTATTATTATTATTATTATTAGTATTATTTTTATTATTAGTATTATTTTTATTATTATTATTATTATGATTATTATTAATTCAATCTCTGGTGTAATAACCTTATTTATTGATTGATTGATTTTTATTTATTTATTATTATTATTATTATTATTATTATTATTATTATTATTTCAATCTCTGGTGTAATAACCTTATTTATTGATTGATTGAATTATTTTTATTTTATTATCTGATCCCAAAGGGATCAATAAAGTCTAGTCTAAGTCTAAGTTTCTTGAAATTGGAGTTCTTACTTGAAAAGTTGTATCAAATCAATCTGCATTGATTTCACTACTATTGACAAGTCTGAAATCACACCATACCGATAGGGCAAGCGAGACACAATATAAGACTATGAAATATTAAATAAACATAATAGGTAAATATTATCATTTGGCAAAACAAAGATGCAAGTCAATGTCTGAATTGAATTATAACTAGTTATTGTATTTAAATTGTTATAGAGATCTCATTAGACGTGCAACTGGATTATTTTTTTTTTTTATCTTAGCCTAGCCTTGTGTATTAGGCAATACTCTGTAGCAAGATTTGTTACATATACATGAAATAAACAATGTATTTTTTTTTAAACCATTTGTAAAGTTTATACTAATAGCTGTTAGGTTTGAATTTCTTCTTTATTCATACAATTGTTCTCATATGTCGATTTTGCCTCAACATGCCCTATTCTTGATCTTGATTCTTGATACCCCATAAACTAATGTGACATTTTCTACATGCAGCGATATTTGTGTGGAGACGTGCCCAGATGGCCCAATAATGTTGATATTTACTGTACTGTAGATAGCAAAACTTATTTTCACAAGACTGGAGCTCAGGGATTTATACCAGCTCCCTTTGTCTTTTGGGGAATTTACATTTATTTACTTTTTCCTTTTAGATTTGTATTCCTTTCCTTCCTTTTTTTTTGCGTCGGAATTATGTCCATTCTTCAAAATTTTGCCTCAAAGGGAGAGAATCTGTAGAATAAGACTATTCTATATGATGGCTTTAGTGACATCCTTGTCTCCTCTTCAAATCAAAACCATCGCCAAGGTCAAATCCCTGGGTGCTTTCTAATTGAATTAGTCTATATTGTAAAGAGCTGTGGACCTGAATTCACTCACAAAGAGACTGACAAAGTCACTAAGTAGAATAATGATAAATGGTTCTTTATCTTTATGGAATACTCACATCGGCTATTGTCCTCTAAGTTTAAGAGCAGCTCTGGGATGTTGGAAATCACTGCTGAGCTTCTCAAGAGGGGTCATGGGAATAATTCAATGACACATCTGTGAAGAGAGGCGCCAACTTGATAACCCCATCAAGCTAGAGCTCCAGTGTGTGACTCGCACACTCAACACTGTAGGATTCAGATAAGGTGTGTGGTTGAATTGTGCTGCCTGTCTGATGACCCTGTGGAGTTACAGTATTTGTGTCTTGTATGACGTCCTCTAGCACCTCTAGTTGGGAGCCAGTGCTTATTTCCTGGGACGTATATTACAATTGTATAGCTAAAGTATCCATAGATGGCTGTATAAATTTAAGGACAATAACATGGGAAGGACCATATACTGATTTGACCGTTGTTCTTAGCTACATCATCATTTTGGTTTTGATATCACTCAAAACTAAAAACTGCAACGCTTTCAGGATGCCTTGTGAATGCTGAGAAATGCTATCAGGGAGGAAAAGCTAAATAAATAAATGAATGGAGAACAACGCCCAGATACCAAAGAAATAAGACATGCATGACGTGAGGCGGGATCACTTGTTCTCCTGTTGAAGATCTCTCCATTCAAAACTCCAGTACTGTAGTATGTTTGGACTTGTTTATTCATCCAAACTATCAGCAATTAGGGCTGGGTATTGCCGCCAACTTCATGATACGATACGTATCATGATACAGGGGTCACGATACGATATGTATCGCGATACAGTTGATCTTCAAGGCAATACGTATCCCGATATTTTACATTAATTTACTTACATTTTATAATAACAGTCATATGTATACCTAAGGGATATGTTTATTATGCTGGATGACAAAAATGTTTTTGTTAGTAGCTCTTCTGGTATACCACCAAGCGGCATGCCTGGTCTAAATCTACGCACTGCAGAGCTGTTGATATTCTTCCTCTGCTTTATTTTTTCTTCGCAAAACACAGTGTCCAATCACTGGTGAGCTATTTTTTGCATTAATTGAAGGCAATTAACTTCAAAGACGCTGCTGGTTTTTATTTTTTAGGTACAATGCAAGCTGAAAAGGCAAACGTTAACTGCCTATTTAAATTTAACGAGCAATATCGATTCTGATGCCTGCGAATCGATACGTGTATTGTAATGAAGCCCACAACGATATATTGCCGTATCGATTTTTTGAGCACACCCCTATCAGCAATATAGTCAAAGTGCCCAACTCTATGGTGCAAGTATTCCCCATTAAATCCCGATTCATGCTATGTGATCCCCAATATCTTGCAGAAAATTAGAAGAAGAAGGGTTCAGTGAATGCACACAAAGTTACAAACCACCGCTGTAGACTCGGACTACATTCATTAAATCAAGTTCAGCAAGCAAAAATATGATCATTGATGCTGCAAAGTTTAAGTCTCCATTGTCACATATGGGTTTTTGTCATTTCTAGTCATGTATGCAAAAAAAAATAAAAAAATACAATGATGCTGCGGTCACAAATCAGTTTGACCAATGAGTGACCAGCTGCGGTTTATAATCTTGGAACTGCAAGGCTCTGGACCTCTCATTGGAGCAACACAGCATGCCTGGTGGTCGGTTTGAATGGAGTGCACCAAAAATAGACACAATAAATGTGTAGTATAAAGCCAATTGGGATAAACATTTGTTTATGAAATACATGCACAAATTGAAATAGTCATATGCTAATCCCAGTTAGTATAATCTTTCACAGTGTTGTTTTCTGCCCATTTATGATGAATGTGTCAGTAATAGTAGTAGCCTACATCGATTGAACAATCCAATGTATGTCATCATGCACAAAAAAATGAATGGAAAGTACATAGATTGCCCCTGAAATAACCCTCTGCCCTCCCCTTAACCCAACCGTTCCTTTATCCCATCTTCTTTGATTCCCGTGAAGGGTTTTCTTCTTCTGTGTGTGTTTTTTTTTCTCATCCTCCGGGCCCACCGCCTCACTCGGGGGTGGTAATATGAGTCAGTGCGGGAATGCCTACGAGCGCTGTCAGAATCAGAGACAGATTAGAAAGAAAGCTGTTATGCAGGCGTTGAGAATGACCTGCAATTGCTTGGTTCCAAAATAACTGGCTCATGGTACGTCATGTGCACTGTGTGTGCCCCACAGTGACACACACAAGCCTAAACTCAACTTATGAACAACAACAAAAATTTATTTTTTTTTTCTTGACCACAAACAGCAGTAAACAGCGGTACCATTGTCATGCTGCCTCAACAGATGTCTGTTAACATGACGTCTTACTTTTACAGCTAGTTTGCGTGTGTCTGTTTGGGAGTTAGGTGGAGGGTGTGTGTGGGTGGAGGCATGTTTTTTTTTCCTCTCTTTTTTCTTTGATTTCCCAGTCTTAGTGTGTATTCACCGGAGGCCTGCCACCTTCAACGTACCTCATGCTGAGAGCTGAAAAAAGAAGCTCGTGATAGTAACAGCCCCTGAGCCCAGTACAATCCAGAGATGAGTTCGAAAGTTCAAGGTTAAAAAATTCATGTAAAGGGTGTGAAATTTTTTATACAAGGTACAAAGTCACTATCGAGGAATGTGTGTGCGCGCGTGGGCATGTGCAGCCTTTAGTCTTTGAAATTTCATTTATGAGAAGTGCTGAGAGATTTTTTAATGTGACACTCAACATGATTTTAATTGAGCATCAATCTTATTTGTGGGAGTGATTTAACGGTGACTTTGATTATTTGCGTGTTGGTCCGTTCATGTGTGTGTCGGTGTGTGTGCAGGCAAGGCTTTTTAGCAGGTAAACAAATCAGGGGAGACTCTAGTCTTCCGCTTGTCATAAATCATATCCAAAGTGCTTTGTCACACACAAAAATCCAAGCTACACACACAGGCACATATGCGGAGACACATCTGCTGTTCACTGAATACGATGGAAACGAGCTCTCTGCATGTGGTCCCAAATCAACAATCATTTAATGATTTGTAAAATAATAATATGGTGTGGGCGAGAGTTGTAGTTTGGCTTGCAAGGAAGGTCTTTTGATTGGAATACTGCCTATTGAGGAGGGCAGCATCGGTGGTTACCAAGTTGACCGAGGACATGAGTAGGGAACGCCAGTCCTCTCATCATCACACTTACTAGTAATTTAGAGTCTTCCATTTCCCTAACATGCATCTATGGTGAATTTGGGAGAACCCAGAGAAAACCCACACAAATATGTGAAGAACATAAACTCAAGCAGAATGTTCTCTTCTCACCAACTTCACACAAGATAACGCACACCCATGTCAAACGAGCACACATTCCAGGTGAAGATTTGGAAAACTGCAATCAGATTTCGTGTGTACTTTTACTTTAACACAATTTACGACAACCAGTTGGCAAAAAAAGAACAAATTACTCATGAATGAAATGGCTAAAGAACGTGTTGAAAAGTCTCAATGACATCAGGTTGAAGAAGATTAAAACGGGAAATGAGAGGACATGACTAACTGTTCGTTAGAAGCTTGAAAAGGTCTGCCTGTCTGTAATTTGCTGATCAGTCAGAGACTGAGAATTTGCAATCAAAATCTATGCCGGACTAAAAGAAGCAAGCATACAATCACTCAATTGTCTCAATGTATGCGATGGTTCTTAAATTTATGGAGTTCAGTTCCAAAAATGTTTGACGTTAAAGTTTTTCTCCCTCCCACTCCTTTTCAGGCTATTAATGTCTATTAAAATTGATATTTTGTTGATGTTGATTACTGCCTGAAATAACTGAACAATGAAATGAAATGTCTTCCTGCAAATGAAATCCACATCCAAAAGAACCAGCAGTTGACTTCTGGGAAGCAGACAGAAGTGGTGACATTTAAATCCCCTTGCTATTTAATTAGGTCGTAATCTGGGCCCTTTACTCTGAGGTACTTTTCCCTTATGAAGTCAGCAGCATAGCCTAAGTTTATAAACTTTACGTCAGTGTGTAGCAAAACAATGAGAATCTTCCAGTTGACTGAGCCTTTTGACATTGTGGATTTCATGGCATGACCACGTCAAGTGATCATTATTTATATAGCACTTTCAAACAGATGATATCAGTCAATTCAGCTCTGCAGCTTTAAAGTGGCTTAAAAAACAACAACAATACGATTGGCTAAGTTCTGTGATGTGGGATGAGTTAAAATACACTTTGCAAAAATGTGTAAGCAAAATTATGCCATTATGGTCTTTTCTATTTGGCCTTTCTAAATTAAGCTCCTCCCTTCATGCCAACATCCTTGGCCCAATATGACACAATTTACTTTTTATATTAGATATGGATTTGGCTTGAGCACAACACAGTATTTTAGGTTCCACTAAACCAAACAAACAAACAAAAGCTACTGACTTAGACTACTACTACTACTACTAGCTGCTACCTGTTGAAGATCTTTGCCTTAGAGTTGGCACTATTATTATTATTATTATTATTATTATTATTATTATTATTATTATTATTATTATTATTATTATTATTATTATTATTATTATTATGGAAACTGTCTTGCACAGTCGAGTATAACAGCAACATATCACAGCCGTCAACAACATTTGTTTTATCCAGCTCAAAGTGGCACGTAAGTGTTGTCAAGTATGTGCAGAGTGGAACGTTACAAATAATGGCAACATGCTGTCACTTTGTTCTGCGCGCTTTGAAGGGCTCTCGGTGGCTCGCAGAATCAACTGTTGCAATAATGAATAGATGATGGCATTATGTTCAAGAGGAACACGAGTGGCATGAACCTTACGTAGGAGGAAAATCGGTGAGATAGATGAGGCTAAAAGTCGACAATCATGAGTGTAAATGAGAGCATCTATGCTCATGTAGAGAAAAGTACACAGTAAATTCTGTAGTGTAAATTTGACTCTAGTCGGAGTCAATCTGACTCTAGATAGGAACCAAATATACTCACTTTTAGAGTAATCTAAGATTGACACCAGGAGGAGAGATGAAATAAATAAATAAATAAATAAATAAATAAATAAATAAATAAATAAATTAATTAATTAATAATAATAATAATAATAATAATAATAATAATAATAATAATAATAAAACTCACTCAAGGGTTGAGGAACAAACTCACGACCTTCAGCTTGGCCACACTACCACTTGAGTCACTTTTATTATTTTCCAATTTTTTATTTTACTCTCTTCCAAGTGTAAATATTACTCTAAATCTGAGTCTATTTGGTCCCACTATAAAATAGAGTCAAATTAACTACAGAATTTACTGTGTATGAATAATCATCAGATGAGATGTAAAGTAGAAGTGAAATATTTCTTTTTCTTTTTTTTTTTGCAAGTGAAAGATGAAGAGTTGACAAATGGGAACATGTCAGTGTGTAGCAGGAAGCATGACGCTTGGGCTTTGTGTCAATCAAACCAACATAGAAAGCTTCCCACCCATAATTCTGGTGGAGCTATGTTTCCTGAGAACTTCTTGCTGGTTCAATATGAAAATGGTGGCCTATACTAAAAGTAAGAATACAATAGTGTCGGCTTGTGGATTTTTAATAGGAATAAAGCTTTTTAAAACTGACTAATTGACTTAATTAGCAACATAAGAGGGGCAAAATATACAAATTGCAAACACCAGGCTGCACTGCACAATTACAACGACAAAACTAAACAGATTTTTTTGATTAATACCACTCCAAGTAACAATTATAATTGTTAATTAAATATTTAAGGGAGCGTTTTGGATGGAACCGGCGTCTGGTCTCAGTGGATTGTCATTAGAGCCTCTTTTACAGCTCTTCTTATCAGTGTCAATCTTAAGTGTTTTTACACTACATCTTATACGTCACTTTTGACTCCCTAAAGTTGATACGAGTTCATTCTTTCATCATGCAGTGTTTTGATTTATTCGATGCTAAAAGTTAATATTCCCTCTTTTGTGGTCATCTCTTGGCAACACAAACAATGTTGGAATACTCTGATGTATTAATTAAAATTAAAGGGATGGCATATTGCTATGGATTGCATAAGATGCAAAATTAGAGATTGGAATTCCTCAGTGTGTATGCTGTGTGCATCTGTACAAATCGACTTGGCTAATAGGCTAGCTGGCATGGTGCTTATTCATACGAAGCCGTAATTTGGGATTTATAAATATTTGTGGCAGAATGAGACAGGCCGGTGTGTGTGTGTGTGTGTGCTTACTTCTGTGTATGCGTGAGCGAGAGTACTCAACAGACACAGTATGATGAGGCTGCCGCTCCTACTAACTGTTTATCCCCATTACTGCTGCCAAGGAGCTTAGCAGCTAAATTGGGCAAATTCTGGCCCCCAAAACAAATTACCCACTTTGTTTGATAATGGTACTTTAAACTTTATAATAATAATAATAATGGGCAAAAGTGACGTTTCATCCAGTTTTCACGTCAACTATTAGCTTAGCTTTCATCACTATTCCTGTCAAGTTTGTCAAATTTGCTTGAATCTTGGCCCATTTAGATAAACAGTGCGAAATATACCTTCTGCATCTTCTTTGGGATAACCTGCATCATTAAAATTGCACTCTGGGTGATAGGCCTAGAACATTGTGCAACTGAAGCGGTGACAATGGTTTGAGCTTTATAACTGCAATGACTTGAAAGTACATTGACAGAAAGCAGCTCCTAAAGTACCAACCAAGAGTAAACTTTTCAGAAAATGTGCACACAGCTTGGCTTCAACCTCTTGTGTTCTGTTTGTAAAGGCAAAGTAAATCAGAAAACTTGTCAGTAGGGTGACCAGACATCCCACAGTTCCGTTTTTGAGATTTTGCCAACATCATTGTTTTGTACTGAAGTGTATTGCAATCACTTGAAGAAAAAACAAACAAACAAACAAACAAAAAAAAACCTCCTGTTTTTCCGACTATTTTTATTTATTTATTTATTTATTTATTTTTATTTATTTTATTTATTTTTTTTTTTTTGGGGGGGGGGCTTTATTTTTTGTGCATTTTAACCTGTTTTTCTGAATACTTTTTTTCTGTTTTGCTGCATATTTTTTCTGTCATAAAAAAAACAAAAAAACAAAAAACAAAAACAAAAACAAAACAAAACATATGTTCCGAAAATCTGGGAGGCGGATATTATTCAGGAAAAACAGGAGGAAAAATTACTCAGAAAAACATATTCAGAAAAACGGGGGGAAAAAAAACAAAAAAACAAAAAAAACAATGTTTCAAATACAGGATTTTTTTTTGGACTAAATTTTTCTTTTTACAACATGCAATCCGCTGTTTTTTTGGAGTAATTTTTCTCCTGTTTTTCTTAATATGTTCCCCTCCGTTTAAAAAAAAAAAAAACTTTGACAGAAAAAAAATATCCAGTAAATCAGAAAAAAAAAAAATTCAGAAAAACGGAAAATTTAAAAAAACATACACACACGCACACCAAAAAAAACAAAGCTCCACAAAAAAATTTGTCAGAAAAACTGGATTTTTTTTTTTCAACTGAATGCAATATGTTTCCGTAGTTTTGTCCCAATATTACTACGCAGGTCCTGTTATTTATTTATTTATTTTTTTGTCTTGTGTATGTCAATCACACCGTTGTCATAATGATTCATACGCTAAACTCATTAAAAGGGAATTTAACAGTTAAATTCCTTCCCATTAACTTTAATTCATGTTTGTGTTCTCATTCGCTTCTGCATCTAATCGGTGGGAATGTCAACCAAGATAGCAAAACTAACAAAATTTAATCGAAACAAAAAAAAAAAAAGTTGTCGTTAAAATGAATCACATGAAACGTACTGTATGACAATGCGTGATTCGATGATTAGCGGACAGACAAAGAGGCAGAATCAATGGCTTCATATCATGCATCCTTTTCTTTCTACCCGCTTACATTTAACCTACCATCTCTCTTCCCCGTTGGCTCCCATGTTCCCCCCCTCAATGCACTCTCACCTGAGCAAGATTAATCATTCCAGTCGAATCGCATTACCTCCCAGCCCAGCTTGGAGCTGCCTGTGTGCACACATGAAGATGGAGGGTGGCGAGTAGGACATTGGGGAGCTCGAATGCATAGATGTTCTGCTCATTAAACTCATCACATTATTTTAGCCCTGTGCTTTATTGCCCTTAACTGTGACACTAGGCGCCCTACTAGACACACAGACACACACACATTTATGCAGTTATGTTTTTCTGCCTCTGTGCTGAAATGCAGGCTTTGCTGTAATGTGTTTATGACACACCAGGTTTAATTTGAAGAAGCAGATGATTCATTGCCCCAGGTAACAATGCCTCAACATCATCCCACTACTGCATAAAGAGCGGGTACGCAGGGCAGCAACACTGTTGTTTATAGTACACTAATCATCTCATAACCGAAAAATGGGAAAAGAGGCAAAACCGTTCACGCAAGTTTATGTGACTGCTGACGTGCATGCTTATCATTCAGTGCATGCAGATTCCCCACCATTGCATTGGTGTAGTGTCAATATTTGTGTGTCCTGGAGAATATGCATGCAGAGTGACCATTATATTGATCCAGCACAGTGTGCTCCATCACTCTGACAAGCATAATAAGGAAATAAGGGACACTATGGAGGTCCCCTTCCCCAATTTTTGCTAATTTATAAAACATATGCACTGTAAACACCTCAATCACTGCATGGGGGTGTTGTGGTTTTGTAAATGAATAACATGTAGATGTTAAAAGGGCAATGCATTCTTAGTTTTTTATGCATGCAAATTTGTTTTTTCTACTCCCCTCTACAGTGGAATTGGGTATATTGCATTATGTAAATGTACAACTTCTGGCATACTGCCTGACAAGCTCACTTGGTCAATAAAACACAAGTGAAATTTGGACCCTATTCTGTGAGATTCAACACAGCTCACCTTCACATTGCATCTTCATCACTGAAACTAAGACAGAGAGGCCTAGTTTCCTAGGCTTTGCACAGGTAAAATAAAAATAATGCATCAGATTCATTCTTCCTTTCTTTCTTTTTTTTTTGACACATTATTTATGCAATGGTAGTGGTAAAATACATCTGTAGCCACAGCTACCCTGGGGCAGACTGACAGAAGTGTGGCTGCCAGTGTCTCGGCCCATCCGACCACCACTAAACATTCACACCATCCATACAACTGTGAGTGACGGTGTGTGAAGCGTGTTGCCCAAGGACACAATGACTTGGGGAGAGCGAGAATCGAACCGCGGACCCTCCGGTTATTGGACGACTGGCTCTACCCTTGAGCCATGGCCACCACAAAAATTGGGCTTAAAGGGGCGTTTGTGCTATTGTGTGCAATTGTGGGATGGAATGCAGCCGACTCCTGGCCAGTCGAAGCGGCTCATTTAATTCCAATTAAAATCAGGGTGGTGGAACTGCACAAATGCTTCACTGCAGAAGCAGAATATGACTCACTGGTTTCAGAGGAATCAGACATTGATATTGCGCTTCACTCAAGGGAGATCTCCCCAATATCCATCTGGGACTGCTCCACGGTAATTTGCTCAGGAAAGGCGGGACATTCTGTACAATAGAGCTCATTGGACGATGTGATATTGTCCACGTTTGTTTTGACCAGTTACAGACACGGATGAAAACTTCATCTTCGTTCTTGTCGATGGGGGAAAAGCACGGAAATCGTACCAGCTCCAAATGCACGAAGCACCTTTCGTTGTTCAACAATCAACAAGGAAATGGTGAGTAATTCTGCAAGAACAGAATTACTTGCAGTCCGTGTTTGTTGACACCAGCATTCTCAATTCAACGAATGGAAAGCAGTGACGCGTGTGGGCTCCTCTCTACCATGCCGCCTCATTACTCACATTTCCTTCTTTGCTCACTGCGCCACCCACTGGGATTATAATCCACAGAGTGCCGGGAGCTCCTGGTGTCTGCCGGGATGTTGCGTGTGTTGATATAATCTGTCGTAACACTTCACTTGCTGTGTAGTCCAATCTGTATGAGTGTTTACTGCTAGTAGTATTTATTTTCGATGCACACAGCTCACATTTATACCGCCACACAAAAAGGAGCATCAAAAGGAGTGACCAGGCACACTTTCCTCATGTTAAGTACTGTACAATGAGACGTACAGTCCGGTAAGAAGTCCCCTATATACCTCCCAAGGACACAGCATATCTTGTTTAATTTCAAGTTCTGCACCACTTCCTGACATGAGGTATTGTGTGATGTGCTACACTGGTTGGGTGCTCAGTGTGCTAGAGACAGCATGGTCTGTTTAAATAATGCACTTATTCTGAACTGGGAACAATTGCACACTGTGAACATTTACACCCTCCTTCATGTTCATGATGTTTTATCTTCTTTCTTGCGCCTGTACTCGGGGTTAGGTACTTCGTGCTGATTCTCTCTTTTTGCCAATCAATAGTGCAAGTCATCATTCGCCTCTTCTCAGTAGATGTCAGTGCAGTTCTATCAGCAGCAATCGGAGCTAGTTGTGTTGCATTGTGGCTGGCAGGTGACGACAGTAGTGACGAAAGAAACAAGAGAGGATCGGGGGAGATATAACAAGTGATGGATGAGGACAGATGAAGGGGCGGGACCACTGAGAGACTTTAATATAGCTCTGGTGAGTAGATGTACGTCGAGATCACTAGCTACATGTGCAAGTACATCTCTGCCTGAAACATGGATGTGTATACATTTGCATGCATATATTAGTGATATGGTAAAGAACCATGACCCATTACCAAATTCAGACATGGACATGTTTAAGGAATAGGCTAATGAGAAATGGATTCCATATAGAGGTGACTTCAGTCAAACAGATGAGAAATGATCAAGCTCTCAAATGCACTACAGCTACTAATTGAGGGCTATAGGCAATTATCATGTCTATTTGAGAAGGGGAAGAATATTTCTACTCATCTACTGATATTTAAGTTTATGAACGGAAGTTGGAACTCTTAGCAGGTTCACCTATTTAAGATTCAATAAGCCACTGAGGAGTGCAGGGATCTTCCCCATGTGACTGAATCATGTGCTGCAGTAGGAGAATAATGGGCTGCAGTAAAATGCAAGGAGTAGTCAGGGAACAGGGTGAAGCACCACTAGAGCCAGGGAACCGTGAGCTTCAGAAGACTATTAGATGTGTCAGAAGACTGATGGCTGGAGATGGACACTGACTACGAGGCCAACAGCTTACAGCATTGCCTGAGGTAAAGCACTACAGGCTAGAAATGCTGGAAACAGAATGGAAACTAGCCTTATGAGAAAATATGAGGTGGTAAGGTCAACTAGGGAGACACAAACCAAATGCTAAAAGAGCTAAAAGTGTTATTGGGCCAATGTTTTTTGCAATAACTCATAAAAATCTGACATATTAATTGTCCTTTTAGAAATACTGAAGAAAATAATTTCAACAGAAAATGAGATGTAAGTGTCATCCCAGTGTTATTGTGCATGCGTGTTTACTTAATTTGGTGTGAAGGCATCCATATTCAGGCATGACGACACAGTATAAAGCATGACTGTGTGCTTCGAGTGCTTTCTTGTTGGTCACAGTTAAGTAGCAAACAATTTATTTCGCACATTATGTGAAGTGGAGCATAAATGCTTCTTTACCCAGGTATTATACACTAACCTTGCTCTACAAGCTGAATTCTCGCAGTATTTCTGAGTTCACAAACTCGGGAGAATCCATCTTGTGCCAAGCCTGTTGATTTCCACCGATCCGAACCAAGTGTGGACCAATCACAGAGCGACATTGTGTTTGGGGGTGGGATATGCAGCTGTGACAAAACCTGGAAGCGTTGACACCGTGGGAAAAAAAACAAAAAACAAAAACAAAAAACTAATCTAACATGGACGAGTGGACGCTGCAATTAATTCTGTTATTGCAGAATTACTTACCGTTCCCTTGTTTATTCATTATACATAGAAAAAGAGGGAAATATACAGAAATGTGAGAAAGAGAATTGAAACACACCTATGAGGAATGCAATGCAATGTGGTTGTTTCGTATATTGATCTGGGCTGTGATGCAATCTTATTTCTCCGTTACTCACCTTCCTGACATTTTTTTCTCAATGTCTTAATTCCTTAAAATCATAGCAGTCAACATACAAGAGACAAAAAAAATGGACACAGCTGCTCATACTATTTAATGAAATGGTCCAAAGTGTTGGCCTGGTCCTTTTTGTTTTCTCATTGTGTTGTTGGATTGGTATTAGAAGGATTAATTGACACCACATCCTGTTTAAATTAAACCAAGCAGATCTCAAGCTAATTATGCAATATCGTTTGATAAATTCATTGATTAAGTAGCATTCATCAAAAGATGGACTCTGCAGATGTTGTTAAGCTTTTTCTTTGGCTTTTTAGAAGTTTTTTGCAACACTTTTTCCTGAAAATGACCTGGTTCCATTGTATTCATGTGTAAATTTCGACTGTAATAAGAGCATATGGAAAGGCTGTAAAAAGTGTGTTGCTGTTGCCTCTTAGCCTGTCCAATAGAAACTAAGCTGATCATTTAAAATGTTAAAAAATGCAGTCCACTAGTTTGCTTTGTATACCTTATGTTGTCCTACTTTTAACGAGACAGGCACGATGGGGAACTCTTTCCAGAGATTTCTTTTCACAGATTCCCACAAGCATTCACTTTGTAGCAGCATCTATTTTGCCAACTTTAAGTATCTTTCTCGAAAACTTGGCATGTATTGAGAGGATGGTGACACCATTTTAATGTGTAAAAATCAGTGGAAATTTGATGGAAATGAAGATGAGGACTACAAGAAACATAGCAGAGATGCAGACTATAAAAGGGAGCAAATGCAATATAATCTACTGTAGCAACACATACTTGGTGGGGATGTAGCATGATTAATTTGAAGCTGTCACAGAAGTGGAGGAGGAAAAATGCTATGGGGGAACAGTCATGGCTATAAGGAATCTGACAGGGCAAGCAAGAGAGGTAAGAGATGGCAGCGGTTTCAGGACTTACATTAGGTGTGATAAAATGTGTTGAAGAAGATGATAAAAGTATGGAAAGGGGCTCCAAGGAAGACTTTACAGATGTTAGAGATTTTAATGGTGACATATGGTGGAGAAGATCCAGAAGAGAAGGCCAGGACAGAAAAAAGATGGATAACGACGGAAACAGGTCACTGTAGGACACCATCATGGTCATTTTTAAAACCTTGAAAACCTCCTCCAGGCTTTCATGTGTCTAACACTCCGAAGACATTTTCCTTGAGTTTCTCTGCCATGACGCTTAGATGAAATAAACATGCTTTAAGATGTACACCAATCAAAGGGGAAAAAAACAAAACAAAACATGTCTAAGTCTGTTTTTTGCTTTGTCAATAGCTTTTTATGGGAATTTACTTGAAGTTTAATTGTTTGAGTTATGTAAATAATTAAATATTTTTGGTGTCTTTACATACCTTTTCTAACACAAGGTACCAGCGATCAATGTTTAGCACTTCCCATGTATCATATATTTCTTTAAAGGTACATTTTGACAGTGCAGTGTCATCTAACCCATGTCACAACAATTATTATTAGACATGCTGCAGCTCCAAGTCGCAAAGGGTTATGTTAGGTCCCAAGGAAATGAATGCAAGTCAATAATACAATGTGTTCTTATGTGAGACAAACACACAGGGGATGTGTGTCATGCAGCCATAAATTCTCAGTGTGAGCCGTCATTCCACAGTGGTATGTGACGGCCGTTTTTGTTCAAATATCCCTCTGAACCCAGCCACTCCATCAAAATGACTGTCCCCATTATACGGTACCTGTCATGGTGTGCGCCTCTGTTGGTGCTTTCCACTGCAACATATATTAGCACAGCTGTAATTTGTTGACTGGAATATGATGGGAAAGTACAACTTTGTAGGCTGTTCCCACTGTGCACCTAGCAACTGCCATTTGTTTTATCAGCAGATGTTGGAGAGTTCTATGTGTGCACGTGAAGGGATTGTGAGTTCACAAATTCACATGCAAACAAACACACACATTGGTGTCATGGAAATAATGTTCGATTTTTCATTATAAAAATTGAAAGAATCTCTCAAGTGAATTCAGAGATTTGTTACTAAATCCAAATACCATACTTTTTTTTAAAATTAATTGCTTGTCATGTGAAAATCTGACAACACAGTTGTATTCAGTTGTGGAGATATAATTAATCACTCCCAGCCATTTTCACAGAAGCAATCCCGTTCGCTCCCGGCTGTTTTACTGGATTTTGACTGATTTTGCATGGCCCACAGAATATTGTGTTCTATTGCTATGAAAGCATCTATCAAAGCACTATCAAAAGAAAGATTAAAGTCTTCTCTTTCATTAGGGAAAAAAAGTATGTTTCTATCCGTTTCTGTTTTGCAGCAATTAGCATTAGAAGAGAGCTAAGTTTTATCAGTTTTCACAAAATTGTAAGTAATTGAGCTTTTTTTCTACATGGCCCTCGTTGATCTCCTTTGCTCTGCTGCCACCTGCTGGCCGTTTGTGTAATAACTACCATTTCTGCAACCGTTCTTTGCAGTTGAGAGGCTGCATCAAAGCCTTCTCTATGCTCTAGCATAAAAAAATAAATAAAAAAAAAAAAAAAAAAAAGTATAAATAAGTCTTTGGGACACTTAGAACATAAAAAAAACAAAAAACAAAAAACAAAAACAAAACGTATTTACACGTTATTGGGAGTAAATGAGTTAAAGATGGTTTAATGCCATATCATGATTAGTGAATCATCAAGTTTTTACTGCAACAGTAACATAAGTCATTCAATACCGTCTCTCCTTGAGTAAACCATGTCGAATTTAATCCGTATCCACCAACCGCTACTATTCACAGACTTACATACACATGTCTTGTTTTTATAACATCATGTTCGCTCTTTGCTGATTGGATTGGTAAGGTTTGCCCCGCCTCATCTGCTGGTTACAGCAATGCAGGTTTCCAGGCTATGCTATACCTACATCCCGAAAAACATATCTTCCCCTGGATGCCACAATTCACAGAACAGCTTTATTGTTACGTATTTACTCAAGTTTATTTTGTGTTATTCAAGCTACTGTCAATAGTTAAAACTACTACGGAGGATATGCTCAAATGTCTTTCATGTAGCTATGGGCCAAATAAGTGTGCACAATGTTTAATAAACAATTAACTTTGCCTTAAGTGTGAAATGACGGACCAACACAACGTCAAGCGAGGCGGTGCCAAATTGGAAGAACCTGCCACAGTCCACAGCAGCCAGAAGCCTATTAGCCTGTAAGCTAGTTGATGGCTAGCACTTCTTATCGTTTAATGGAAATCCATGCGATAGCTTGTGAGGATATATTCCAGCCACCGGAGGCTTTAAGCGAATGCTTTTTTGCGGCTGAAACGTGTAGGCATATATGCTTAACATAGAATGACAATTATTGAGTTGGGGTGTGCTTTCAGCATGTTCAGAGCTGAGAATATCTTGATTTTTCATGATTTTGAAGTTTCATTTTATATACTGGGTGATTTTTTTTTTTTTAATTCATTCAAATTAGGCAGGCTTGTTATGATTTATCTGTGCTGTGCCAAGTTTATAAGAATTTTGTAGTTTCAATTCAAAGGGACTTTAATTAACTCTGCTTTCTTTTTAACAAAAATAAAAATAAATGCAATGTACATCTGCTACACTCAAAAACATGTAACTTGGCCAAGTTAGCTCTTCAATTAATTTAACAGTAGTTTAATCAAAGGTTTTTGGGGTTTTTTTCTTCACTAAGAGCCTCCAGAATCAGGGATCACAACTGTTCAATACTCTCCTTCTGACCTCTCTTAGCGGCGGAACTACAAAGATTTCATCATCAGACTCTGTGGTTTCCCTCAGTAGCCTCTTTTGCCTGAAAGTTAAATGTTGTGAAACAGTTTGAGCTGTCTTTAAAGGGAAAAAAAAGAGAAGGGGAGAAAAAAAAAAGACACATTTTCCCAGACAGACTTGTCCAGCTCTGATTGGTGCAGAGTGAAGAAAATTAATGCTAACTGTCAGCATTTGGCTATATTGACATTGGAATATTGTGATTGATTTGTATGTATATATTTAGTATATGTCTCTATTAACTTGAAATGACTGATATTGTCAGTGTCATAGCACCCTGCAAGTCTGGTTTCTTTCACACTCTTTCCTTATAAGAGAAATGTGCTTTTCACTTTGCCACAACTTCCTTTTTATTGGATGGTCATTACAAAAACAGAAGTTGGATTTTCATTGAAATGCAAATCTTGTAAAAGTAGAATAAAACTCACTGAAGTGTAGTGAGAAATACTATGAGCTGCAATGAGCTATGAAGCAGAATGGTTGACCATCTACATCACTGGCATGAATTTTAATCAGCTGCTAATGTGAAATCATTTTCATGACATTTCCGTTCTCCTGATTATTATTCTCAGCAGAGAGAGGACAAATATGGAAGATAAAGACAGGATAAACTTCAACAATTGTAACCTATGAGCTCTATGTGTTATGAGTTGGAATGCTATCCATCTATTTTCTCTACAGCTTACCCTCATTATGGTCATGGGTGAGCTGGAGCGTATCCCATCTGACGTTGGTCGAGTCAGATCACAGCATTTTAAAGTAAAGAACAAAATATTAAGAAATTGAGCAACATGTAGAGGATATTCAATCTTTTTCTCAGTGAGTTGCAGTTTGAGTGCCTGTAACTTACTTTATATTAAGTATTCTATGCAAATGTAGATACAAATAGGTGAGCACCTGATCTCCTAGAATTCCTCCCACTTTCCAGAACTTTTTTCGACACTCTTACCCACAGAGTGTGTAGGTGGTACAATGTACAAGATTGCAGCTTAAAATCGTACTAACAGTCCATACCAGAGGCTTTGTTACTCATAAAAGAACAATTCACTAACAATTAATGACACCACCCAGGCAGTAAGAGCTTCACATCTTCAGGAGATGAAAGGAACAGCAGACAATTAGGGAAAGGATCCATAGTGGGTGTTAGTAAGTCACTGTGGGGAGGCTGATGTGTTTGATGAAATACTGATCGTATAATTTCATTTTTTGGATTTGCTAGTTTTAGAACAATTAGAAATGTTGTTTAGTAGGAGGGCACAATGCTAATGGGGCAGCAGTAGCTCAAGCATAAGGACATATGGACCTGAGAATCAGCGTTAGAGTTCAGCTGTGGACAAAAATAAAAACTCGTTGTTGGGGCGATGGCTAGTCTTCTTCCTGACTCCAGAGAAAGAAAGAAAATATTCACATTGGGTCTTATTGTGAAGTAAAAAGGCTTACAGTAAAGTTGCGACACAGTTCTTCACTTGTAAGTAAATTTACAATGTTTTGTGGAGGTGGTATTGACGAGAGGTCCGACAGGCCGCACATTGACGGATGCCCGTTTTTCAGTGTTTCTTAGTAGCTAATTTTTATGTTGTTTTATTTAAAATTATGTCTGTGGTGATTATGATGATTTATTTTTGGTCATATGGGAAAAAAAAAAAAAGCGCTTATATTTTATGAATACGCTCGAACATACTTTGCATCTAAGTCCCCCAAACCGCAATGCCATTGTCCCATATTGCAGAAGTCTGGTGAACGATGACGGACTGGCGGGTCGGCCAATGACAGACCAGTGAAACGTGTTACCCTTGTAAACAGTTTTTTTTTTTTTTTTTTCAACCAATGATGCTAAAATAGTTGTGAAAAAAACTGTAATTTAGTGTTGACAGAAGCACAGTTAAAATAACAATGACAGAGTGACAGACAAACGCTGACAGTTTTGGTTCAGCTTAAAAAAATGATGGACTAACGATGGCGGACATGTGCCAGAAAATGATGAATAACGGACCAGCAAAATTTACTGATGCATCCATCTCCGATGTTTTCATGGTTTACTATTTAGAGCTTTTACGCTGTGAAGTTAGGTATGTTTAGAAATGGGGACAGGTGGGAGGTCCACTTGTGACGTGTGTCACCAAGATACAAGTGAAGATTAATGTATCTTTAATGTGCTCTACCTCTGTTTTAGACTGGCATGTTTAACCATGACACTTGGGAGCTAAATGTCTCCATTTGGGTAATTAACAAAGCCACTTGATATTCACTTTGTATGTGCATAGTGTATTTATCGGTCACCTTTTATTTGTTCTTCGGTGGAGTGGTTAAACATGCTTCCCTCTGTTCTTATTGTACATTAGTGATTCTTGAAGTTCTGTGCTACAGATTGGAATGTGAGAAATTTACACTCTCCCAGCCTTACTCATTTGGCATGCAACGCCTGAGGAACAATGGCTTTCGATTAGACCTGCTTGTGGAGAAGAAGGAATGACATTGATTGGCCAAGGGAATGGGGATTGACATTGATTGGTCCCGGCTTGTTTGTGCGGCCAGGAAGTGATTTGCATAATGCAGACATTCACAGTCTGCTGAGGAACTGTTCGTGCTGAAACCAGGCCTGAATATATAAACTCTATTTAACAATAAAAAGGGGCATACCAGATTTAATGTTTGCATACTTCTTCTAATCGTATGCTTTCTATTTCTTTGTTCAATTTGATCCTGAGTTAATTTCACTTTTTGACATCTTCTGCTCCATACTAAAAGTTTTAAAACTGTTACGTTGATAGTGAGACAAAAATGTGCACAGGAAAAGGAGATTCCGTTATTACATTTACGTTTATAGATACATAAGAAATATAAATCTTGATGTGAACTAATATTTTCTTGTCAACCATTTCAGCATGATTGTAAATTAAACACAAAACTATTACATTATACCAATATTAACTATTGCACGCATAGCTGAATTTAAAGTGTTATATATCACATTGCCACTTGGATTCCTAAACTTTTTCAGCTCAAGGATTGAACTGGTAATTTGCATCCTCCATCATGTTCTGTATTGCCAAAACATCAGAATAATCATCTATACTACTATGAACATGATCTGAAAGGCCTATTGTGTTTATTGTGTGCCAGCTCGGCAATCAATAAAATAGCATTCAACATTTTACTCTGACAATCGGTGACCAAATAGAAACAGACCTGAAGTTTGGGAAAAGCTGTACTAGTCAGATAAAACGAGAAAAAACTTTAGTCACAAGAGGTTAGTTTGGTAATTACATTGTTGTAACAAGGATGGGATGTTTCAAAGTGAGTGAGAACAAAATAGTAATACATTTTAGTATAGTATATCAAGTCTATACTTAAAGATAGTTCATCAAGTTCAGGGGAAAGGCTAAAAAGCAATCTCGCTACTCGACCCCACCAGTCATGCCGACTCCGTCAAAGAAGGTCCAATAACAGCAATAACGGGAAAGTCTGGTAGACATGTTGTGCCAAAGGCTGCAACTAAGATGAGATGTGTAGAAATAACGTAAGATCCAGAGGTGGTGGGAGGAACCAGACGCGCAGGAAAACGTGATGGCTGTCTCCTGGTTGTCTTTGTTTACTGTGACAGGGACAGGTGGAGCCTGACAGCAGGACCTTTACAGAGTGCCAGTTAAATAAAGAGGGTACTGGGGGATGGAAATGAGCAGAAATAAGAACAAAGGAAAGAGCAAGACTCCCAAGACTAAATGCCAGTCCCCACATGGCTGCCAAAATCTTCCCTTCCCTACCAGTAGTGTTTGAGCCAAGTGATTGATCAAAAGCAAAAAAAATAAAAAATAAATAAGTATCATCATCAGTCATTAATTTAAATGCTTCCTTTTCTTGTGATAGACAACCTGCTTAAAAATAAAACAAAACAAAAAAATGATTTGCCAACTGGTGGGCAGAAAAAGTGTTCTTAGATCAACATACACAATATATACAGTACAAGAAGTCCGCCCTCCTTGACAGTGATAATCCTGTGACACCGAGAAAGGGTAACGTTGGGAAAAGACAATCCCAGACCCGGAAAAGCCGATTATGAGCTAAGAGAACAAACCAAAGCAGCCAGAGAAAGACAAGAAGAGACGAGTAATAAAGCACCAGAGCTAAGCCAACCTTGACACAAGTTGCTCGTTATGCCTTATAGACCAGGAAAACAGGAGGGTCAGCTGGAAGAGGGGAGGCTGTAGGAACAAGCACAAGGACAGATTGCTGCAGGAAGAAGCACCAGAGACAGGTGGACAGGAGATAAGTAAAGAGGCGTGAGCAAGAGCCTGGTAAATCGAGACGAAGAACTGAGACGAAGAGAGAAAAGAAGAAAGAAGATAAAATGAACACAAGAGAAAGGCATAGACATGGAAATCCTCATGAAGAATGGAAGCAGGAGATGATGAGAGACAGACTCAGACACCACACACTGTCATCAATTCAAGACAAAAAAATAAAAAGGAGAGTCCTTCTCCACTCTATATGATTGCAGAGAAGTCCCTTTCTCAACATTTCTGCCTTTCAATGTTGCTGTCCCACATAGATGAGCAGTGAAACCCTCATTATATCTGCTCTATAACCATGAAGATGTGTTTAAAAAAAAAAAAAATACACATTATTTGGTTGTTGTTGTCATTGAACAGAAACAGATTAATTTGCATTGAATTGGGAAGGATATTAAGCTATGACTGATTATTTTTAGTTTGTTTATGGCTAACAGAAAAACAAACTACAAAAAAGTCCTCAAAACATCATTGTTGGTTTGAAGAAAAAATATGCAACAACAATATGTATCATTTCATCCATTATCAAGCTAAGGGTATAGTCCAAACCAAAATTAAAATGACTCGATCCCTCCGCCAGTTTGTAACATTGTATATCATACAAATGAGCAAAAGCAAATACTGCACTTCTGCTTTCACTTAAGAGCTGTCTTTGATGTATGCACTCCAGTGCATGCCTTAAGGAAAGTCCCTGATATGAGGTAGATTTCAGAATCAACGTAGAATTTTGGAATTTTATCACTGTAATTGTCTCGACATGGTGGGCATTCTCTATAGATATGTGCCAGCCCTGTGATTGACTATGTGATCTGTCCATGGGGTACCACGCCCTTTGTCAAGAATATTACTCCAGCTTCCCCGTGACCCTGTACTGTATATCTGGTAAATAAAAAGGATGGACGGGCGGATGTTTATTTGCTCAGAACACATCAATTCTCACTATATCTTTTCTCTTACAATCCATCCATTGCGTACCACATTTCTTTCTTACATCATATTTCTTCACTCAAATGCTTCTCTGCCCTCCCCATATCTTTTTCTTTGTCTACACCTCCGATTAATCTTGGGGCTACATGCAGTCATTGTGATGCTGTTTTGGAGTTAAGTGATTAAGGCCTTTACAGATTGAGCCTGAAGTCAGAGGGGACAGAATTAGAGGTGGGCATTCCATCAGTACTCATGGAGTGTCACACCCGTTTTGCTGACCAATGACGAGAAACCTTAAAACAAAATCAAAAAGAAGATGACGGAGTAAGCATTGACGGAAGTGGGTTTTTGTCTGTCAGTGCAATCGTCACTAATTGAATCTGTCAGTCTTAAAATAGTGGTGATGAAGTGATGACGGAAGTGTGGCTAAAATAAAATGATGGACTGACGATGATGGAAGGGTGCCCAGGGCGGTGACGAATGACGGGCCAGCAAAATTGTGTAAATTACCCACTTCTGAATAGAATGTGTGCAAATGAAACATAGACATGTATTCTATGTAGAAACATGGACAACCACCATAACTGGAAATATCCAGAAACTTACACAGATTACATTTTTAAGTCAGTAGCCTACAGAGCAGGAAACATTCCAAATCTGTAAGTCTTTACAGGGCAGAAGGAACCAGGGCCATCCAAGAATTACATGGTGACAAGATCAAGAGGCTGATGTCTGGAGATTGGGTGCGAGTCTGGCACAGAACTGGCCAAATTCCCCAAAGGAAGTTGTAAGTATATGTAATCCAAACAAACGTTTGCACATCAAATGTTGGATACCTTTACAGAGCCATTCAACTAACAGTAACCATCCATCAACTGGTCAATGTTTATCCGTGAACAGGTTGCTGGGGAAGCCCAGACTTTTCTGTCTCCAGCAAACTCCTTTGGTTTTCCCTACTGCTGCTTCCTCAATCTTGTCCCTCGAAGGCCAGAGTCCTGCAGATGTTTCCGTTCTCCAACACACCTGATTCTAAAGATCAGGATTGTTATTGGGCTTCTGGAGAGCTTGCTAATGAGTTGATTATATCAATTAGGTGTGTTGGAGGACGGAAACCCAATCCTGAACCTGGTCCTCTGGCCCTCGAGGGCTCTCTATGTATCTAAGACCCCACTGGCATGAATATATGAGTGCTCTTAACTGGCTCCTCCATTACCACTCGAATGAGCCGTGGCTCTACTCCAAGTCCCTCTCTCATGACCAACTTACCCAACCTATGTGTAAAGGTGAACACAGACACCCTATAGAAGAAACTAATTTCCGCTGATTGACTCTACAATCTCGTCCTTCTGTGCCTTCACAAAACTCATGAGGGTGAAGGTGGAGACATAGATGGACTGACAAATTGAGAGGTTTGCTTTTTGGCTCAAATGTCACTTCCTGTTAAGAGTCTGGTACTTGTGAATAAGATACTTCCTCTTCCATCTGGGATCTTCCAATCTGGAGGGCCCAATCCACCTTAAAGATGACTTGACTTTTCCAACTGAGAACCATTCCCACAGATTTTGAGGTGAGGAATAAGTGGTCAAGAAAATGGATGGATGGATGGGTTCTTATCTCAGATAGTTCTCACTCAGCTTTGGACCGGTATAGTAAACACTGAAGGTCATAACTTGAAGAAGACATCAGAACGGCTTCACATATTCGCTAAACATGTACCAGTGTCACTTCTACCACTGTGACTTAGTTGTGTAAGAGCCCAAAAGATAGACAGTTGTGTGTTGAAATACAGGTTATTTAAGTGAAAGCACAGCCTTGCAGTGCCGGTTGTGGCTAAATTGTTCTTTACTAAATGTGTACACTGTAGTTGTCAGGGTGAATGTGTCAGTACACATGCAAAATGTCTTTTGCAAGACAAATGCAGTGGATACAAGCCATTTAATATTGAAACAGTAAGCCTGTGGGCTCCGTCTACTAAAAAAAAATACGACTTTCATTTGTGTTTTCGAAAGCATGAGGGAGGCGTAAAGGTGTAAGGGCACCATTCCAACCAATTTTAATTGGCTTTTCTCCTCGGCACATTGAGGCAGGATTATCTTTACAAACTGGGGAAATATAAATGTTAAGTTACTGTCTAATATTGTTTGCCTGTGAAAAGAACATATTTTAGAGGAGATTGAAAAGTTAATCCCTATTGAAGTCTCTTTTCTGCAACAGACAAAAAATGTTTCATTATTATATTTTGCATTGTGTATCATATGAAAGGTGTGTATTTAGGCAGCATCGACTGAATTTAAAGCCCTACAAAATCTGCTAAAATGAAAGGAAAAACGGAAAAAAATATTTAAATGGGACAGGCCACCAGTAACCAGAGCAATGTGTCACACAGGGAAAACACAAAGCCAGCTGGTGCAAAATATGTTAACCTAATGAAAAAGATAGGTTAGATAGATTGACAACAGCTGTTGGGATAAACCCCAACTACTAATAATGAGATAGAATTCAGGCATTGTTTGTGTATTTCTGCTTTTGTAATTTCAACTGTTGGATGAACACGGTTATTCTGTTATGTTAATTAAATAATTTTAATATATCCCAAATCTAATTTGTTTTGTCAGACACTATTTTGTGAAAAGCAGTTTCATTCTTAAAGGTTTTGGGCAATTTAGGCTTACTGTGAGGCCATACAAACAGAACAGATAAGAAGAAAAGTAGGAAATTTGGGTAGTGCTGTTTTGGAGAAATAAAGACGTGAGTGGCATAGTGGGAAAATAAACCCACGATGGCAAGAGGGGAAAAAAAAAAGTGGGTACAATGGGACTAACGGGAAAGAGACAAGCCAAAGTATTTCTGATAAAAACTCTCATCTTAATGAACCCAGAGATGAAATTGCAGATCTATCACAGGGCAGAAGTTTTACCAGATGTATGGATTGAAAACATTCCCTTCACCTGCTGTGGGGAGGGATGGAATGATAGAGGGAGGAGATTAGGCGAGGAGTCGACGCAGTGGGGCTACAGGAAGATGGCTGATACTGAATCGTAATGTCTAAAATGTATTTTTCATGAGAGCAGAATCAATAGTGATTTGGAGTTTTCTCTTTGTTGCTCGAATGGGCTGAGTCCGGGTGAAAGAAAAGGAGACTTATCTGAAAATAAGATAAGAGAAAGGGAGTAGGGAATTAATGGATAAATGGGCAGATGGATGGATAACTACAAAGATGGATGACAGCAAGTTATTGGAAGAATGGAGATAGATGGCTGCGTATGATAAAACGAGGAGTGAATAGGAAACTCTAATAAGCAGGTCTTTGTAGCGGAACGGTTTGTGTTTAAAGGTTGTTGACAAATAACGGTCTACAGTATTTTTACGATTTTAGTCAATTTTCTGGCCAGTGTGAACTCATTTTTCATTTACTGTACAATCCTGTACTGTCATGTTCAATTTAGTGGTTCAACATGTCCTCAGCTACACATCATATGATTTAGACTCAGTCCATTCCATCAGAAATCCTGCCAGTCATTTTCCAATTCCGTTCAGAGGCAGGCCTACTTCAAAATGTGGGCTTTATATCTCTTTTGAAAGCAAATACTGTTTATATACAACACAAGGCCGAGGTGTGCGGCGTCAAGGGACAAAATAAATCAATGTTTCTCTTCAGATATCTTTTATTTACAGCTGTCAACCAAACTTCAAACTTGTTTCATTATTTAATGTTCAATGTCAAATGATTTACGCCTCAATAGCTGGATCAAAATTGTCTAAATCAGGTGTTTCATGTGTTAGAGGCATATCCGAAAGCCAGTTATGATTTTGCTGGGCACCAGGAGGTGCCCTTGAGGGAGGGGTACTGTTATGATGTAGGTGTATTATGCTTATGCAGTTATTATGCTTATGCAGGGCAGTGTTATGGATGTATTGTGGTTATATAATAATGTGAGATGATGATGTGTTAGCCACTCGTAGTTTGTCTAGTAGCTTTATGCAGATGTACCTTATGATGATAATGTTGTAAGTTGCTATAGACACTCTTATTTTGCCTAGCCACTCTTACTTTGTCAGACAGGCCATTATGATGTCATTTGGTATTGCACATTGTCCTAGCTAGTTATTGCATGACACTTGTTAGTAGATTGAGGTCTCTTCGCCGATTCTCAGCATGTTGAGGTTTCTTCCATGCAAGCTTTCTTCGATTCATGTATTAGTCAACGTTGCTCCGTCAAGTGTTTCTTTGAGGCCATCTGAATCCAGCCCTGTTTTCTGTTGTTACTTTTGAATGTTGTATTAAAGACTCACTGTTTTCCAACTCATGTGTACTGTCTGCATTTGCGCCCTAAAATGCACACTTCATGTGACAGTTCACCCTTGTTAAATGGGATGGTCAGCTTTTGAAATATTTTATCTTTGTGGCAGATAAAGAATATTGGCATATGTGCGAGTAGGAGGGAATATAGCAATGTGGCAAAAAACAAACAAACAAACAAACAACTTCAAAAGCAGCCCACACTTTTTTGACTATATTTGAAGGATTGCAAGCCCCGTGAGGATAAGCTATTCAGAAAATGGAGGGATGGATGTTTAATTACTGAATCATTTGAATATATGTTGTTGTATAATAATAACAACAATAACATATTAGCAATAACATGAACTATTGTGGTTTTGAGTCAGTCTTACATTCTGGGTGTCGTCCAGACTGACTGACTGACGAACTAACTAACTAACTAACTAACTAACTAACTAACTAACTATTTGGACGGATTGCATTGATTTAAAAAAATATGCGCTGTCATAAATTACAGCTAGTATTAATTAGTGTTGTTCCGATACCGATACTGGTATCGGCAGAGGTGCCGATACTACATTAAAACAGTGGTATCGGTGACTACTCACAAGTAACAGGCCGATACCATTAATTCCAACGCTAATATAGGATTTTGGATGCAGCATCTTGTGTCTTGCTTGTGCACGACATTCACTGTATGTGACATGTTCACTGCATGCCGATTTAAGATATCCTATTGGCCCTTGAATGCTCTGAACCAATGGCAGGACAGCTTTTTCTTGTTGAAAAAAAACCCTTAAGTATCGGTATGGTATCGGTATCGGCCGATACTGCAAAACTGGGTATTGGTATCGGGAGTCAAAAAACGGTATCGGAACAACACTAGTATTAATGGGTACGTTTTAATAAAGCTTACAAGATCAGTTTTCATGTTTTACTGTCACCTCACACTGCAACGAGTTTCCATAACAGAGACATTTCAGTGCAATGTGGTTATGTACTCCGCCACCACCATAATCAGAATACCTGATTCACATGTGCTGGCATAAAATTGTTGTAATGCTCCCTGAAGCACCACATTAGCATTTTCTCCATTACACCACACTTGACGGGAAAACGTGTGTACACGGAGGAAGACGCACACATACACAGGCAAACCAGACTGTCTCCTATTCTTTTTATGACAGCACCTGAGCTGAGCTTGGCTTTCAGTACATATTTCATGGCACATTAGCCTCCATGGCAGGCAGGAGGAGAAGAAAGTGGGGATCGACACAGGCTGAGAGATGAAGCGGGGTCATAAAATGCACACTCCTTCCTCTGCCGACGACTTGTCTGCCTCAACATCCCCTCCAACCCTTCGGTCCTTACCGCCCGTCTCTTATCTTTATCCCCTTGCTTCTACTGGCTTAATATTTTTAATGTTCGGGAATCAGAATAGGTCACAGACATGTTTCTGCTGGGTCCCCCCATGACACGACTGGTGATATGTTTTAATGAGCCTGGGACTCAGAGCAAGAAATGAAATTTCTCATTTGGGTCTTACAAGAAAGAGTCTACATCTATCTGGAGCCGTCTTAGTCTCCACTCATTTAAGCACGTAATTTCCTTCAATCCATTGACTTCATTTTTTTTTTCTTTTTTAAGTATTTTAACTTGTGATTTTTTCTTACCTAATAGCTACATCTCCTCAAGCTAATTAAATGACTGATTTCTGAGATGTTTCACAGGGAATTTGTTCATGTACCACATTTCTAACCGAGTGATATGCCAATATGTTGCCTATCGCAGAGAAAGTAGAACTGTTTTGTTTTTTTTTATCGTGCCACTTCTCTCCTACAGTTTCTGTCGTCACATATCTTCTCTAAGAATCAAAAGGTGCTTACTGATCGACAAACCAGGGAGGTGGTAAACCACCTCAAAACACAAGCCTATATGGAAAAAAAAGAAATGTAACATTTAATGAAAATTAATAAATGATAAGAGGGTAAATGCACATAATTCATAGTACTGAGAAAGAATTAACTAACAACAAGAAATCCAGAATTATTGATAACTATTTACAAGGCAACTACCGTATTATTTTTGTAATGATACACTTTTTTTTTTTAAAGCACTTTAAACTATTTAAAGTAATAGTAACACCACCAAAACATTTGTGTCTTCTGGTTTTATCTTGCGACACTGTGCCATTGTTCTGCGGAAGCTTGCATTGTTTTGTGTTCACTCGTTTATCGCTGGGGTTACGTTACTAAAAAAAAAAAAAAATATTATTTATTTATTTTTTTTATTTTACATTTTTCCAAATGTCTTAAAGCTGTAGAAAGCCACACACTTATACACTTTTTGCATGGAGGCAGACATTTTCTCACATTTCTCTCTTGTTTAATCATTCAATGTTCAAACCTTCCTACAAAAAGATGCAAACTAACTTGGACGATAAAAAAATAAAAAAAATACATAAAAAAATCCACAAAACAAGCAAAGGAACACTATACGCATACACATCTATATCGTGAAAGCGCTATATAAATAACCTTGAGTTGAGTTGAGTTGAGTTGAGTGGTATATTGTTGCTCTGATATAAAATGGTCTAGCATAACATGATAGAAGATTTTTTTATTCAATTTGCCATGTTTTGCTTTGTATCAGCGCATTACACTTTTTAATCATGTTTTAACACTGACTCGAATCCACTAATGAACCTCTTCATAAAAATCAGAAAATATTCCCTCAGTTGTAATACTAAATTCAAAACATCTCACAAGTGACCCCATGATATGAGTACTTTGGCGTTAAAATTGATTGATGATAAAACTGTGCAAATAAGTTTATAAAATGCGCAAATATATGTTGTTTTACCACCTACAGAAATATATTGCAGCAGATGCAGCTGTGGTGCAATTATTATTCCAAATGAATAGCACACATTAATGCATTAATCATCGTGATTAAATAAGATTGAAAGCAAGTAAACTAGTTTGGCAATATTGTGCGATGATGCTTCATGATGAAGCATCCAGGGAGCCGAGGCTGTAACTCTCTTTTAGCTAGGTAGACCGCTCTGGTCTGTCTTATTGAAGGGATTGGGAAGGTGATATGCATGACTGCTCAGCCTTTCTCATAAAACATTTAATGAGGCTATAAGCTTGAACCTCAGTAACCTTTACAGTGACCTCCCTCTGTCTGATGAAGCTCATAAAAAAGGACCATATGAATCTGCACAGGCCCACAAATACATGAGCATGTGCCGTCATGACCATGAGAGAGGATGAAACATACACCTTAACTGTCTTTTTACCCTTAAGGTCATTGCAATAATGCATCATAATCCTAAAAAAAATGCCATAAGTAAGATCCATGATGTATTTACCTTCTGTAACTACAGCAAATACCATTATAGATTTGAATATGAAAAAGGTCAAACGCATGGCCATCGGTACTGATTAAGTCATTTTGTCCTGACCTCTATAAGTGTCTGGTCTAACTTCAATTAATGCTAATGTGTTGTCAACAAAAATGATAAATGTTGCTGTTGAATGAATAATTCAGTGCATAGAGCAATTCCTAGTAGCATGAACCCTTTCAAGTGCTGTTTTGGAAAACAAGTAAAACAAATACAGCATTACTTGACGGTAAAGTGATGACTTCTTTCAAAATGATGATTGTTGAGCAATACCCAACCCGACTGAACTGTTGCACAGTGCGGGATTCAGCATTGGAAACTACCGTAATTTTCGGACTACAAAGTGCACCTGTGCACTACTCTCTCAACTGTATCATCAAGGAACATGCAAACTCCACACAGGAGCAAAGATTAGAACCACCAGTTCACCTTGCTCACCGAACCTGGGACAAATTATTTTTATTGACTTGTATCTTGTAGTTTTCACCGTTTATGTGTGATACTGAAAAGCAAGACCCCACACTCACCAGTGACCTTGAATGCATGACAGAGCCTCAATAGTTTCTGCTGAATAAATCTGCATCATGTTGTCTTGTTTGTTAAGACAGAACTTATTAGTGTGAGCAAGTTGATGCCATTTAATTTGGCAGCCGGTATGATCTTGGTGTTGTTATGGGAATCTAAATTCCATAAACACTCAATTAATAAACACAAGTGACAGCATCTGCGCAGCCTACGCCCATATATATATATAAAGTGTTCATTAGGTTATGCAATTCTCATTCATCCAGGTGATCGTAATCCACAAAGGTTGAATTGAGGATAGAAGACTTTTCTTATTTGTTGTGATAGTAGTTAAAAGTGTGGTTTGTCATTATGAGTGATGTCCTATTAAATAATTCCAAATACTCAAAGTACGCAGTACTATCCCATCTACCTAGAAACTTTATTGATCCCGTAGGAAATTTCTGCCTTAAAACATGACTGCTGGGTGTCTTTATAACATGACATTTTAATCTGCTGTCATCTCATGAAGGACTGGGACACGAGACAACTAGTATGCTTCAGTACACTTCACCGCCCTTCACGTCTCATTACTTTAATAACCACATAGCCAGGATGTGCGGGTGCTAGCTCATGGCACACCAAGCAGATAAGTTTGATTTAGAATGACGAGCTGCATGACATGGACATACTGCACAAGACAGGATTTAAAGGGAAAACATGGTAATTATTGTGTATTTATGATGCCGCATAATAATCAATAAAAAAAAAAGGACAGAAAGTTTTTATTTTATTTTGAATATGCAATTACTGGAAACTTTGGGACATAACTGCACAGTCATTTAAAAAAAAAAAAATAAAAAAAAAAAAATACAATTTAGCATTAATGGTCAAACACCACTTGTCCGCTATACTTGTGGCTACTGACTGTTTAATTTGTACAAATTTGTTTAAAAAAAAATAAAATAAAATCTCTTATTATTGGAATGATGGTTGACATTTAATTCTAAATTTGCTTGATAAGTTTATACTTCTTCCTACTCCTTTTCGAACATGTGTAAATGTGTAGCTAATGACTGGGTGAATTATTGCAAAATTGTTATTTTTGTTGCCCTAATGTTTTTGTTGCTTTTTCAGTCTTGTATTTTTCTTTTTTTTCTATATGTATTCTTATAATTATTTTGTTTTTATGCATGTTTGAAATAAATAAAAAAATCAAAAAAAGTGTGGAAATAACTAAACCACTGTTAACATTTTAATTAAAACACTACAACAATAATTTTTAAGATAAAATGTGAATGCATAATGTGAAGGTTTTTGTTTTTTGTTTGTTTTTCAATTCCCTTTTTTATTTCTCTTATTCCTCTCCTATCTTCTTCTATTAAAACCTTTTTTGGGGAATTGTTCACCACCACTTGTCCGCTACATTTGTGGCTACTAACTGTTTAATTTGTAAAAATAAAATAAATAAATAAATAAAAATTAAATAAGAAACAACTGAATTCTCTTATTATTGGAATGATGGTTGACATTTAATTCTTAATTTGCAAAGTCACATCAAAGTAACAGCACCCACCCATCAAAAATTGTTTGCTTCGCCAATCAGTAACACCTGTCCGCTAGTGGAACCCCAATTAAGTACTACCTGGACCTGCCCATGGATCAGGTAAACAAACAAAAGTACATTGCCCCCTAGTGGTTGGAGGTAAAAGCAAATCAAACACAGGGCTCCTTAGAACATTGTTGAGGCTGCTCCTGCTTTATAGCAAAAGCAAAATAATAAAACATAACTTTGTTAGTCCTTTTAACATTTTTATACCAGCTCTTGTTTTGCGTCTCAGTTGAATATGCGAGTCTGTGAATGGAGTGAATCATTCAATCAATTCAAAACACATATTTGTATTCGGAGGGACACGGTCTGAATATATATTTTGGATAATGGAAAAAAAAGACACAAAATGTCTTCTTGTTAAGCAAGTTGAATTTATTCCTCCAATTTACGCATTGCACGATTTTGCAGGTCATCAGTCATCGCTTTTAAATTGCCATGCATTTCAACATTTAGTAACAGCTACACATATCAATCCTAAGACCTTTTTCCATTCCATCGTTCCTGCGAGCATGAATATTAGACTCACTGACGTGTCTTGAATTAGATTTCTCAGAGAACACGATTCGATGACTCATCTGAGAGGAGAAAAGAAGCAGAATGTTGGTTAATCTGCGCAGATGCCGCGGTAATGATTTTTCCAGCCTAGAGAGCTTTTAGTGAGGGGCAAAATTTGATGCTGATCAGTTGAATTATTTTTTAAAGCAATGTTTAAAGTCCTCTACAAATGTATCTTGTTATGTTAAGCATACATATTCTTTTAATAATCACATATACAATGCTCCTGGGCAGGTTGATGGCACATCTGTATGACAGTTCTGAGGTATGGGGTTTGAATCTTGGCAGTGATCTTCCTGTGTGGCGTGTTCTCCTTATGTTAGCTATAAGTATATTAAGTTTTTTTTTTTTTCTTTTACAATGTCATCTCATCTCTACTGTACACCTTTTAATCCGTATATTTCCCCCCCATCTAATTTCAGGCATGGGAAGTTTATTTGTATAGCACATTTCATACACAAGACAACTCAATGTGCTTTATACAAGGAAAAAAGCATCATCAGACAGTAGTTAACACTACAGAAGAGAAAACAAAAGTAGGTTACAAAATTTACTAAAAGAACATACACTGACAACGTTAAAACGTTATACTGCAAACTTTAAAAACATTTAGAGTAAGGGCGTTTTTTTTGTTTTGTTTTTTAAATTATAATAATTATTAAAAGGGATAAAACATGATTTAAAACTGTTTAAAAGGCCTTAATCAAAGGAATGAGAAAAAAGTAAAGTTTTCAACCTGGATTTAAAAGCATTTACACTCTGGGCTGACCTCACTTCTGTTGGCAGCTTATTCCATTTGTGTGGAGCATAACAGTTAAATGCAGTTTCACGATGTTTGCTTCAAACTCTGGGTTTCACTAGCTGGCCCATGTCTGTAGATCTCTGAGCTATGCTGGGTTTGTACTCAACCAGCATTTCTTGAAAATATTCAGGACCCAAACCATTCAGTGATTTATAGACCAGTGGCAGAATTTTAAAAACTATTCTACAGCTAACTGGGAGCCAGTATAAAGCCTTAAGGACTGTAGTGACATGTTCTGATCTCTTTCTTTTGGTCAGAACTCAAGCTGCAACATTGAGGTTTGTGAAATATTTGTTTGTGAAGTAGTGCATTAGCTGGGGTAATGAATAAAGCAATTATGACGAGAATAGTCAATGTGATGTTGGCTGCTGAAGCGATTATCATTTCTGTTTTGTTTGTTTGTGATTTATTCAGTAAGCATTTTAATACTCTCAGGAAAGTACAAGAAAGTGTTTCACACTCAGACAGACAATCCTGCGCTAACTTGCTGCACGAGAGTATCAACAGTCGACCTTCTGTGTTTCACCTCCTCTTGGTTGACATTGCCTTACCTCGCATTCTATGAATCCCTGCTCTTGTCTATTCAACTGGGTCTTAATTATATTTGCTGTTGTTCAGTCTATCCACTTTAGAATCCTGGCTTGGAGGCATGGTAATACGCTCCTCAAGTCCATTCAGCTGAGACTGCACAAGCCAGAGCCTTACTTCTTTTTCACCTATTTTTATCCTCCGAATCTTTAATTAGCGCCAGAGAAGACTGTGCTGGATTTTTAAGTCTTGACTGTCAGAATGTACGGAAGACTCAAGCTGCAGCTGCACGCATTGGCTACCTTAGATTTCCACCATTAAAACATACCGTTATCAGCATCAATCCCTGTTGTACATGTCGGGTGCAAGTTATACTATAAAAGTGAACTGATCAGTCCCATTGAGTCTCTTCTCCTTTACTTGTCCTTTCTTCCCCTTTGAAAGAGTGGAATGAGTTCTTCCCTGTAGAAGCAATGAGTCTGGCTCTTGTTCCTTTTTACTCTCTCTTCTTACCATCAAATAACCCACTTTGCTGCACAGCACCATTATGATTATGTTCCTTTCAGATGGATTTAATATGCAATTCAGCCTATGTCACTTGTAAGACTGTGTAAGGAATTCTGGGTGCAATGAATGTCACAGTTCCTCTTCAATCCTGACAATAAAAGGGTATAAAAAAAAGACAAAAGTAGACTCAACGTTGAGCTGAAACAGCCAGGATGCCATATGGTAAGAAGTATGTGGTAGAGCAGGATGAATAAGACTTAAATGTGAGATTATATCATTGTACCTCCAAAATCATCACTTTTCAGGAGACCAAACGCGGCAATGTTTGTTCAACCACTAAGATTGCATCGTCAAAGAGTGCAAGACATTTTCACCACTTTAAAGCTCTCTCTGTAAGAATTGGGTCAAAAATATCTTGACAATTGCCTTTTTATTTGACCTTTTATGGCTGAAACATCTTCAAATTATTAAATTAACACCTTAGCTGTTCACACATGGGTACTCCTGCCTCTGGCTAATAGTTTTCAGACTGGATTCGAGTTCGAATTTCCTGCCCTCTGCGGATGCGATGTCATGTGAGCATTGTGTAGTGAATGGTGTGTGCAGTTTCAGTTTTTTTCATCAACAGGTGGCAGTAGCAATTCAAAATTGAATTTTCTGCATTCAGTAACTTTAAATTGGTCAATCATTTGTAAAAACAGCACTTGTGGACTGACCAATCGTTTAGATTTGTGGAGAACAGAAAAGAAAGAAAGAAAGAAAGAAAGAAAGAGAGAAAGAAAGAAAGAAAGAAAGAAAGAAAGAAAGAAAGAAAGAAAGAAAGAAAGAAATTATTTACCAAATTGTGATATAGGAGTTTTCAGCCTGACACTAGCAATTTGATTTCTTAATTCCTGTTATTAAAGGTTCGATGCATCATCTTAGTAGACAGTAAATTCATAGTGACGACAGAATAATCCGACACTGGCTCAGCGTAATATGTTGTGGGGGTAAGTATCAGTAGTAGCTTACTTACAAAAGATGCACCGCCTCGTCAATTTCAGCAAGACAAATAAGGTGTGCAAACTGTGTTGTCATTAATGATTATTGTTTGACAAAAGCATGTCTCAGAAATGTTATCAAGATACCAAGGAAATATTTTGAAATACAAACAAACAACAAAAAGACTCTTAGATGTCATTTAATGATTATTTGGACTATTTACCAAAATACACTCCAAATAGGTCTGGGTTTGTTTGCAATGACTTCTAAGTTTGTCAGTTGCAGCACGGTTGATTAAGTCTGTACCCGATTTCAATTATGGTGTTTACACCTGAACAAACCAAGGGGAAAGCACGATTTGATTAAAGCAGACTAAAGGTTACTGGTGTGGAACAACCCTAAGGTGTTCGTTAGTTCATATAGAGCAAGTCCCATAGTAGTAACATATTTTGGCATCCTCTGAAGAGATCAGAGTTGAAGTTACCTTAGCAGCATCTTGGTTGGAACTCGCAAAAAATCTCCTTACTAAAGAGCTGCGAAGTGCAGTAAATGTTTCGGGAAATTAGGATATTGGATGCTTGTCGAGCTAACACTACAATTTACTATTTGCTCAATTGTTTTAATGTTTGGCCTGCAACCACTTTCATCTAGTAGTAACCCGGATCACTGGTTCGTCCCCCCGGGTACATTTGTGGTCCTCTCCTGGAGCCTATATTGAGTACAATTAAATGAATTCTTCCACGTATGCGGCGCTAAAGGCAAGTTGAGGCCCTGCAAAGCTAGGCCGAGAGTGCCCAGTGCGTAGCCAGGATCGATGTTTCTACTCTTGGGTACATTTTCGGTCCTCTTCTGAAGTCTATATTGGGTGAAATTAAAAATTTCTCAGAAACTGATTAACTGAAATGCAAACCTGTGCCTCTGTGGGGCCTCTAACAACTGATGTTACACTTTAAAATTTGTTTTTAAAGTTCCTTATGTTTAATTGTTAATAGTAGTGGCATTTATTATTATTATTATTATTATTATTATTATTATTATTATTATTATTATTATTATTATTATTATTATTATTATTATTTAGTTTGAGGTATTTGAGTATTTCGTGCCATTGTTAGTGTTTTATAAAGACTCAATTATTATTTATCTCTTATTTTTGTGAAAGTTTTTGAAACATTAAAGGGTGAGTCCGAAGTTTTCACTCAGAAATAAACACTAGATAAACACAGGATGTATACACATGAACTCCTTCTCAATCAACAGCACTGGGATTTTGTTAAAGTGTGGTGGTTTTTTGTCCTCAACCGCCAGCCACCCAGCCTGTATTTTGCCATTTTGTTGTGCTTTGCCAACAGCGGGACGTTTCTGGGGTGAAAGTCAATGCTAACTCTCCAGCCAATCGCGGAGCGGCGGGGCGCGTGAACGTTGAGCTAGTATGGGTTGAGCCATGAGAGGAGTCTATTTTGAATTGTTTGTTTACAAACAGAAATGGTCAAAATTTCGGACTACATCTTTAATATTGACAAGTTATTTTGTAAAATAAAGCAAAACGGACAAATACTCAGATATTGTTCATATCTGTCAAGGGTGTTTGGGGCACCACAATACATTTATACCTAGGGCACCAAAATGGCTAGCGCGGCCCTCGATGGCAGCAAAATTTGGTATATTTTTTTTCTTTCATTTGTTTTCATTCCTGAGGACTATTTGTCTACAGTTGTCACATACATAACCAAACTGCTTCGATGAGCTGGTGCTTAAAAATCCATTACCTTTTAAATTGAAAGAAGGTGAAAACAGGTTGTTGAGAGTGCAGCTGCACCTCCTTCTCTCATCCTTATAAAAGGAAGCCTGTTTGCATGTGCATGTTTATATGTCAGCAAGCACAAGTGCACATTTATTTTTGTGAAGTTGTTACTTCACCTTGAAATAATTTAATTTAATTTACAGGTTGGAGTTTGGTGCAGGATGCTCCCGAGTAACCTCCGGATAAAAGCTCCCCGTCGAGCTCCTTAACAGCCACTCTCACGTCCCATTTAGATGGTGGCATTTATAAAACCTGAAAATATGCACAGATGAATAGCACAAATATAGACAAAAGCATAAACACATATGTGCAGCTGTAAATCATGCTCAAGTGTGCGTGTGTTTATTGGTCCCTTTATAGCTGAAGCCATTTTATTTGAGTGATAGCCTGCTTATTGTTGTCGTTTCGTCTCTTCAACACTTATTTGTCCCATTTTTCTTCCCCGCATGAATCACAACCTCTTCTTCTTGTATTGCAGAATACACAATTAGTTATTTATAGAACCCTGTACAGGATCAGCTTTAAAAAAAAAAAAAAAAAGTGCAATCGATGGATATTGCTAAGTTGAATAAGCTGAACACTATCTCTGAATGATGACAGACTTTACATCAAAATGATGCATGTAAGGTGCACTATAAATTAAATCCATTATTATTATTATTATTATTATTATTATTATTACAAGGGTCGTGGAGGGTGCTGAAGCCTATCTCAGCTGGCTTTGGGCAATTACCGGCTGGAAATATATATATATATATATATATATATATATATATATATATATATATATATATATATATATATATATATATATATATATTCTTTTTTTTTTAAATCTAAATCTATACTTAAAAATACTATACTTTAGACATTCATTGATTAAAAACGTCCACTGTTCTGCACCAAATACCATTTAATGAGAACTATAAAATTATGTTGATATTGACTGTCAGAGAAGTAGCAAATATTTTGTTTAATGGTCATTTTGAAGGCTGGAATGGGGTGTTGTTCAATTGGATACCATTTAATGAAGGTTTGCTTCATTATTAAGAAACATAATAGGCATAGAACCACAGCGATAATAAAGGCAATACTGCCAAAGCATTGAATAGGTTTTCATTACCAAACAAAGAGAATGACTAATGCTCATCTTAATGAGCTGACACAATCAATTTGGAGAAAAATGCAATCAAATTACCCGAGTGCAAATGTGGCATTTAAAAGGATTTTTAGGCATCTTAGTGCATTCTAAAATAAAATTGGTTTTGTGGTTTTCTTTCTTTTGCTTTCTTTTGGTCTTTTCATAGACACATGCAGTTTTTTTTTTTTTTTTTTTTTTTTTTTTTTTTTTTTTTTTTTTTTTTTTTTTTTTTTTTCTTTTTTCTGTTTTTTTTTTTTTTTGCGTGCGTGCGTTTGCGTGCGTGCGTGCGTTTGCGTGTGTGCGTTTGCGTGCGTTTGCGTGCGTGCGTGCAAATACGTATAAATTTATACTCATTCATTCACCTAAAACCTTATAAATATCCCATTACCCTTCGCCTTAACCAGGTACTTCAGAATCTTGCCAGAGTCGTGAGATTTAAATGGTCAGGAGACCAGAGAAAAGGTCAGAAAAAAAAGAAATAAAGAGAAAAGAAAGGTAAATCAAAGTGACATCCAGCACCGACCAAACACTTCCTGCCTTCCCCATGATTACAAAATCAAAGTCTTACGCCAACCCCGGAAGCCTCTAAATTCCAGCAAATTTAGCGAGATCTCAAGAGCCCAGAGGAAAAACTAAAGAGAGGAAGGAGGGAAGGATCGATAAGGCAGAGTGAGATCAATAGAAGCCAGTACATCCAATCCATCAAAGTGAAGTCCAGCACCAACAAGACCCCTCCTGCGTGGTTACAAAACCGGAGTCTTATGCCAACCCCAGAAACCTCATACTTCTAATAAATTAAGATCTCAAGTGACCAGAGGAAAAACTAAAGAGAGGAAGGAGGGAAGGATAGATAAAGAAAAGTGAGAACCACAGACACCAGCACCAACTGATTCAAGGGGCTGTGGGAGGGAGAGGGTACTTCTGTTGAGTTTCAGTAGATGCTGGTGCGACGGATCTGGCATGCATAAGGACCACCACCAAAGAGAGAAGCCGTCAACCGCGGTCCAGCAAAGCGAGCACCCCCCCCCCCCCCCCACCCCCCCCGGAATCCCCAGGCCGCGGCAGCACCAAGGCCACCCCCAAGCCACCCGAGCGGACACCGGTCAGCGAGCCGACCCAGATACCCGGAACACCCCCGCCCCAGCCCCGGCCCACACCCCCGAGCCCAAGGCCGCAGAACGAGGCCCAGCGGGCCCCCACAGCGCCCCACCGGTCCCCAGCCCCCATCCCCCCACGACCCCCCCGCGCCCCACCCAAACCCGCCATCCACCACGACCCAGGCCCCACCACCCCCGACCCCCAAACCCCCGAACACACCCCGACCCCCAGCACCCAACCCCCCACCCACCCATACCTCCACCCCCCCCCCAAACAAGCCGCCCCCCCCCGACACATGCAGTTAAGAGCAACAGAGTTTGCGGTGGTGTGGGAGTGAACACAGCCGACTTGCTTCCCGGCCAATGGAAGTGGCTCCTTTCATTCCTTTCAAAATCAGCATGCAGAACAGTACAGTCTTTGACATTGAGGAATGGTAAATTGTACTTCATTTATATAGCGCTTTTCCACATTAGAAGGCTATATATATTTTTTGTTATTGTTTTTTCGATTGAAATGTTTTTCACCTAATGGCTTATGGCAACATCTTAAAACTGCTTGCACTTTGAAAAGGAAATAGTACAAGCTGTCTGGTCATTTGAGTAAATTGCAGTTAAACATCCGGGTTTCAAGAGGGGCTATTACATGGTCAAATACTCTAGAAACTTCATTATGAAGTCTTTATATTTTCAAATTTGAACATAATGCACTTATTCAACTTTTTTTTTTTTTTTGCAAAATATTAACATCATAACATTGTTTGAAAAAACAAAAACAAAAAAAACATCCCACTTCAAAAACAACAGAAGAAGTCAACACAACACGGTTTCTGTATTCATGCAATTATTCACACTGTAAGATAATTGTGTGGAATGAAACACTATTGCATAACAGTGGAGAAACATGAGGGTCTCCCTCAATCTCTACGGAATTCTCTCGAGACCAGCCTACAGAAGAAATGTGTTGTGGCCTAGTGCTCCTGCAGAGGAATGCAGTTAAACATGACTATGCTTCATCTTTAGTGAGTGTCAAGCAAAAGAGGTTGCGCTAACAAGAAAACATCCCGGACAATAACATCATTGAACAGGATGAAGCATAATATTTGTGTGAAAATCTGATTAAAGTGCAGTACATTAGTTATGCTAATTTGTGGTGCAAGCTTTTGTGCTATTATGACTCAAATCCAATTACGGTACATCACAGCCATTTACATGCAATCCATCCCATCCTTTTGTGTATGTTACTTAAAATTACTCCCCATTAGGAATGTAAATGAAATGCCAAATATTTGTTTAGAATTTTACATACTCCAGCAGATGATTAATGAAAGCATAAAGGCACACATATGCCCTTTTTGCCCGTTGGTGAGATAACAGAATGATGCCATTAGTTAAAACAAGTAAATAAAACTAAAAATCACCTGTGCGATATTTGGGGAAAAATCCTTGCTAAACAATAAGAGATTGTTCATGGATTAGTGATTGTTTTAAAGTGTGGAAAAGAAGGACAGCGTACAGTGTGAGAGATAAAGAAAGATTGTCTTTGGAGTGTAATGGTACGATAAGGACACCACTAGTATTCTTTATCACTTACTCAATTATGTTGGATTGAAAAACTAATCGACTACTCTATTAAAACAAGAGACCCTACAGCGCGGGGTTAAACAAAGGCAAATTACATTACCTCATTTTGCACACTTAAATATGCTCACACTTCTTCCCATTCATCCTGATCTCCTGAGAGGTTTTCCGAGGAGGGGAGCAAAAGCCTTGCTGTTTTTTTTTTTGTGTTTTTTTTTTCTCCCATTGGAACATCCTGGTTTTATTAAAAGTTGACTAATGTTTGATGTGCAGGTCTGTATTTCATTGTGGCTTTTTAATCACCAAGCTTTCACTGCCCTCATACAGTGGGGCATTGTACTGTCGGACTGATTCAAAAACATATCTTTCACTTCACCGGTGTCCACAAAGAGGGCCCCGCCCTCGCAGAGGCAGCAGACAAGCACCTTAATCGACTGCTGAGATTTGACCACGGGAAATTGTTCATAATGTTTTAATTATTGTCATTCAATTTTTAATGTGAAGTTACTCAATTAAGTCTATTTGCACCACAGAACTCAAAGTGCTTTTCATATTTCATATCAATTAGAGAGCCTCTGTAATTAGCCAAACATTGGCATTTATTTCATAATTCTGGATTTTAAAAATGATGTCTGCACAAAAGACTCAGTAGTAATTTAAGGCTTGTTTAGGTCCAAAACTGTTTTGTCAGAGGCAGAGGACAAGCCCATTTCCCCATAGTAATATACGCGTCTGTCCCCTCTTGGTCTGTTATTTTTACACAATATTAATCGATTTGAAGTGGTGAAAATAGCATGAAAAAAATCGAAATGCAACACTTGTTTTTGCTCCCATTTTTCGGAAGTTGGACTCAATAATCAATTTCCCTCCACTATTGTTCACAAAACAGTCTAAATCTGTGTCAGTAAGCATTTCTTCTTTGTCGAGATAATCCATCCACCCGGTGTGGCATTCAAGATCCTGATTAGACAGCATGATTATTGCACAGGTATGCCTTAGGATGGCCCAGCCACTCTGAAATGTGTAGTTTTGCTTTATTGTGAGGTTAGAGACCCAGTCCGTATCTGTTGATCAGGTTGTCATCCGTGAAGAGAACACCTCTCCAATGTGCCAGACGCCATCCAATGTGAACATTCGCCTACCAAATTGGTTATGCTGACAAACTGCATTCAAGACCCTGATGAGGACATCAAGCATGCAGTTGAGCTTCCCTGAGACGGTTTCTGACAGTTGGAGCAGAAATTCTTTGGTTATGCAAAGCGATTCTTGCAGCATCTGTCTGGGTGGCTGCTCTTGGAGGTGAACATGCTGAATGTGGAGGTCCTGGGCTGGTGTGGTTTCATGTGATCTGCGGTTAATACCACAAATTTTGAATTAACACCAGCAGATTTGCCGGGTATGTTTAGTTGCCTGCTGACGTGTGGCGAGCACATCACAGGCAGGCCAACATAGTCAAGTCTAACTTTTGTCTTTGGAAGAGATAATCACGTATTCGTGGATTTCGTAGTCCAAGTCAAAGTACTTGTGGCATGTACTGTGTTGAGTCTTTCTTTTCAGAGGTCAATATGGACATTGGGTTTACACCAGGGGTGTCCAAACTTTTTCCTCTGAGGGCCGCATACAGAGTAATCGAAGGATGCTAGGGCTATTTTGAAATTGTCTGACTTAATTAAACACGCTAAAACTAACAATTCAATTAATAATGTACTATAGTTTAGCTAGTTATTTTTAAACAGGACAGTTTGGAATTTTTCTCGATTTTGGGGTGGCCCACACCCCTGTATCCCACAAGAATAGATACGCCCCATCTCTGAACCAACCTCCACATTCAGAATCCAATTAAAAGTAGTTGGTAATAAAATGACAATTTTTAAATCACTTGAGGATCTTAGTTAACTCATTCACTGCCTTTGACGGAAAAAGACGTCAAATGATGCAATGCATTTTTGCTGGGCTGGCAGTGAATGTGTTAATCATGAATGTGATGTGTTCACAAATTAGACCTTGACACAGACAGCGGAACATGGAGGAAAACAGTTTTGCTTCTGGAACTAAAATCACTGGCTTTATTAATTAAATTACAAAAAGAAATATTTCTATTTTAGATTTAATTAGTTTCTTTGCACTTCTAGAAAAACAGGCTGTGTCAAAAGTAATTGTTTGTATATGCTGAGGGCCGCTAAAAAATAGATGGCGGGCCGCAAGTGGCCCCCGGGCCGTATTTTGGACACCGATTGGACACTATTATTAATTTCAGCTCTTTTCAACCATTCATCTAGCTAGACCTCTACTCAGCAACTGTCTCTTTTTTTCTCATCCATTCTCTACGACTACTACTACTACTTTTAAAAAAGTTGTTTGAGGCTGTGGCTCTGCTTTCGATGTCTTCTCAAAGAGGAGATGCTTGGTATAATTTTCTTTTTATCTCTTGATCCCACCCTCTCTGGAAGTACGGTCTATTACCTGCTGACGGATGGGGAGAAGTCTTGGAGAAGCCACTGCGAGAGAAAAGAATTAAGAGGAATGTGGCTGCACCCAATCAGGCCTCCAGTTTACTTCACTCCCTCTTAGTCTTGTTTGTGGCTCCTGTTCAACAAACATCAGCGATAACAGGTAGTTAAATTACCCTCCAATTAAAAAAACATTTTACATTTCTTGATATCTGCTTAAAAACAAGGCCTGAAAGGTAGAAAAAAAATGCCTGACAGCTAGTAGGAGAGAAGGCAGTGGACATGATGGACATTCGTTAAGGAACCTGGCCTTTTAGTAATTGTGCTTGCCGTGGAGCAGAGGTCATAGGTAAATGCCACAAGTAGATATGTCCTGCTCTAATGAGTGGGAGGATACATATTCACAAACACACTTTCCTGGATGCGTATTCTGTTGCACAACTGAAACAGGTGCATCAATAATGTTAATATGTAAAGGCTACAACAGCCAGTTTTGGTTTAACACATACACACACACACTTTCCTCTAAAACAGTTCACTTATCACAGGTGCAATCATTCATTTCCTCCAGCATTGCATTTGTATCCTCCTATATGTCAAATTACTTTTGGAACTTTGATGTCGAACAGTGTGAGCTCTAATATGCTACATATATTGACCTTAGTAAGAAGAGACACCAGTCCAATAAGAGAGCCAGATGTGTTTCACATTCCCTCAGCCTGCTTAACTCATTTGCTCCCAATAACATGTAAATACGTTTTTTTTATGTTTTAGGTGTCCCAAAGACGTATATATACGTTTTTTGTTTTTGTTTTTTTATGCTAAAGCATACAGAAGGCTTTGATGCAGCCTCTCAACTGCAAAGAACGGTTGCAGAAATGGTAGTTATTACACAAATGACCAGCAGGTGGCAGCAGAGCAAAGGAGATCAACCAGGGCCGTCTAGAAACATATTTTGTTGAATCAAAGATGAGATTCTTCAAATTATTTACCCCTTTTATTTGTTTACCCACAAATGCATGTCCGTTTCTCTCTACATTAGTCTCGCAGAGTGACACGGACATCACATAGAAGACACAGGTCACTTTTGTCCTATATCCTGATTGGTTTAGTTCACAACAGTATATATGCTATACTAATGTGACATTGTAGTTCTGTATACATGACACTGCATGATAAAGCCGTTAATGAAATATTGTACTGTCACATAGACAAGGTGCCTGCGATTCATATAATGGATGGATGGATTATTATAGATATGAAGTCGAAAACACTCCTCTCCTCCATCCACCCTTCTAGTTGAAAGTTCAATATGTAGTTGGTACTGTTAATGTTCCAGTCTGCTTACCACCTTTGGTTGATTTTGACTTTGGTAGGCTTTCCTCAAAATTTCCCATCGGAAACTGAATTAGAGTCAAACTGTTGCATTGATAAACACTTGAGTAGTTGTAACGTTTCAAGTATTGTAGCATTTTGTCATGCAACTGTAAAAACAAGTTAACCCTTTAATATTTATTTTAAAACAATAAAGCACTGCTGAGTGTTTAATGTTAATGTAAGGTCACGATGAATGATGAGCATATACAGGAATAGGTGTAAGCATTTTAAGTGCTTCAACAATACTGGTCAGGATTTTTTTATTTATATTTTTTTATGACCGCAATCTCACCAGGAAGGGTCTATAAAGTCTTATCTAAGTGAGGACATGTTGTTTATGGCACTGGTGAGACATTGACATACAAGAAGGCCATTTTAAGTCATGAAACCGTGACTTTGAAGGATTACCACACATCGAGCTCTGGGAAGCATTTAAATCGGCAGTCGTTTTATCCTCCGTCAACATGACTGACAGCTACTCATCATAGAGAATATGCAAGGGTGTGCAATGGCACACTGAACATTACTTTTAGCTAGTCAGTCGTCAGTCAAAATGAAGCTCTTTTTTGGGGCTCTTGTTAGATTAATTAGAATGATGTGAGGAATCAGTAAATCTGAGTTCTTCCTGGACAGAAACTGAAAGCAAGGCAAGGCAAAGTAGCTTTATTTCTATAGCAAGTGTCATACACAGACATCATTCGTAGAACACAAAAGACATACACACGTAGATAGAATACCCCCCAAAAATAAAATAATGATTTAAATCATAAATAAAATGAAACAACAAATACAGCAGCTACACTGCAACAGAATTAGGAAAAAGCCCAGGAAAACAGAAGAGTTTTCAACTGGGACTTGAAAGTGGCAAGAGTTGGGGCACATTTAAGATAATCAGGAAGTTGGTTTCATTTTTGTAAAGTATAGTGGCTAAAAGCAGCTTCACCCTGTTTAAACTGACTCGAGATATTATCAACCGACCCTTTCCAATGGATCTCAGCTCCCTACTCGGTTTATATTTCAGGAGATCAGGCGTAGTTTGTAACAGTAACACCTTAAAATCAATTCTGTCGGCAACAGGTAGCCAGTGTAGGTATTTAAGTACAAGAATGATTATGGATTGATGGCTGGCGGGATGGATGGATAAAACTCTGGCAGCAGTATTGTGAATAAAATGAAATGACCCAAGAGTTATTTTAGGAAGGTGAGGAAAAAAAGACTGTTACAGCAGTCCAGGCTACTGGATATGAAAGTGTGAATGCATTTCTCTAGGTATTGTCTGGTGAATTTCTAACTAGAATCAAGCTAGTCAATAATCACCTTCCTTTCGTTTTTGGTGTGTAACTTGAGGTGTATTTCCCACAATGTTTTGGCCAAATTAGGAATTGTTTGACTTTAGAGGTGTTTTTACACACTTAATTAAATTAAAAATAACACACAACATAACTTACTGGTTAACTGTTTACAACATAACTTACTGGTTAACTGAACTTGGTGGAAGTAGTATCAGTATGAACAAGATCAGCACAGCAAACAATACTTTTAGTTTATTTCTTCTGGCAATTGTTGATAGGGAAACAAAGGAAGAAGGATGTTCAATATAAACAGGTTTGGAAAATCCAAAACACTAAAGCAAAAGGCACATATCAATTTTGCTCGGGGAAATGAACTTTGTTGAGAAGGCAAGTCAAGAAGGTTGAAAGAGGCTCTTTCATGCATAACTCATCAAACCAGTGCCACTGTTCTCTTATCATTACGCTGCAACCTAATGTTATGTGATGTCATTCATAATGCAAAAAGAGCAAAGACAGAGGGCTTTCATTTATTGATATGTATGTGTTTCAGAACCTTGAAATATGCTCAGCAATGTCTGACCAAAACCCTAATCAAAACATGAAATATGCATGAACACATTTATAAAGGCTTTTCAAAGCCTGTTGGCAGCCAAAATGTTTGGGAATGCATCGGTGATGTGTGCAAATTTGCAGACCTACATAACTTATGACTTGACAAAGAACGACATTGCGAAGAGGTGTTTTGAATAAAAAAAAATAAAATAAAATAAAAAAGTAATTTTATAGCATACACTGCTATTTATGGGATATGTACATTCATACATGCACATATGAAACATGAATATGCTCTGTGGATTTGTGTTTTATACTTATATGTGTGTATGTATTTAACATTTTTCTGTGCAATCTACAGAGATTGCCAGAGGTAAAGGAGAGGATGTGATGATGCAGTAAAAGTATCATTACCCTTCCGGAGCGTGAAGAGAATAAGGTGAGGCTGGAAGGCTCGTAAAAATTCTTCTAAATATTACAAATTGTTCTGACGATTACAAGCTAGGGTACTGTACTTTTGACTTGCTGTTCATTGCTTTTTGCAAATAAGTCTGGGTATGTGTAGTTTTTGCTCTTAGGTCAGTGATTCTTAACCTGGGTTTGATCGAGCCATTATAACCTGGTGAGTGTCCAGTTTCACAAATTTGTCTAAATATATGCTCTTTGTCTTAAAGATAATCTTTTAGGATATAATGTGTATTTTCTTTGTATAGACAACAAGCAAATAATGGTGTGTGCGTGCCCAGGGTTTCAAAGCAATCAAGAAGATTCAGGAGTGTGTAGACATGCTTGATGCCCAGGGGCAGGCGGATTGATGGAAATGACAGACAGCCACTAACCTTCTCACAATGTGATCCTGTGATTGACATATCTGTGGCGAGAAAGTGGCCTACAGAAGGAGCAGATATCACTGCGGAGGTCAGGGTTGAATGGAGTGAGCAATCATTTCAATCTATGTGTGCGTGCGCGCGCGCGTGTGCTCGTGTGTGAGTGAGAGATAGTGAGAATTGGTAAGAAAATTTGTATGCCCACATCTTACCTTACCATTGCAATTTCCCCCTTGTGATGATATCAATTTAGGTGAATGATAGCACTTGCTTTTGGGCTGTAGGATAATCACTTGATACTGGTTTCATCACCCTGTAGTTGAAAACAATAATAATAATAAAAAAAATTGCATAACAGGATGATGCTATGGAGCTAGGACAAATGGTGATTCACAATGTACATGCTCAACAGTGGCTGAACAAGTAGAGAGGACCAGGCCAACCCTGGTCTTCAGAATAATAATATATTATTCATTATTATACAGTATATTTCTAAAAAAAAAAAAAAAAACATCACTTTTGAGACAAAAACAAAGAAAAAACAAACAAAAAACAAAGCTATGATGAAGCCTTTTGCAATACAATGTCAGAAACTAAGACATTTTAACTTTTTTAATTGGTCAATAGTTGCTAAAAGTAAGTTATGGTCTGACCACTAGTATAGATTTATGAAAAACAAATATTTAAAATTGACCATATTTGGACGTGCTTCTGTGGCTCTATGACCCTTTGTTCATCCAGAATCAAAGTCAAAATGGCCGTTTTGGCTACTCCCGCCAAACAGTTCAGTTGAATGTTTAGCTCCACCCACATTTACCCATTCTGATGCAGTTCGTGATTGCCGTATGCCGAGACTGTTGTTTTTTTTGTTTTTGTTTTTTTAAACCATAAATAAAAAAAAAATGGCACAGCAGCCACAGTGTGGATGATAAACCTTGTTGGCTATAATAAAATGAGGGGAATACAACAAAACCTGACAGTACGGAATAACCTTAAAATTGGTGGATGTCCGTCTTTAGACTGGAAGCAAATGTGATTCCCCGGCATCTCAGAGTACTTTCAAGTTTGTCATGATCTGTCAAGTTCATCTCACATTTAATCCATTTTTATTTATTTATTTATTTACTTATTTTTTACGCCAAGGTCCTCCCAGCAAGCTTGGATGTACAGAAGCTGTCTCATCATATTCAATAATGGTGTGTCGGTTTACAGTCCTGTCGTTATATGACGCGTTGCATTCTACTACAGACTTGGCTTGGTGTATGTGATGACAGTGAATTTCTTGTTGACAGAAAGCTAACAACAAACATTGACTGAGCAGCACCCCCATAAACCCGAGTCTTCTGTGGCCACAAACATGCTCCAAAGCTGCCTGGCGTCCATATTTCATGTGTAGAAAGCAGTGAGAATGTGAAAAACATGAGGAACCCCATCAGAACATGACAGTCAGGGAAGGAACGTACTACCATCTATGGTATAGACCAACCGTAGTTCACCTTTGAGCCGCTGGGAATTATCATCCTCTCCACTCACTTCCTGTAACATACCATGAAAGACTGAGAAAAAGGAAAACGTCAAAAATTCCGCAAACGGGGCTACCGTGGCTGCCGGGAACCTCGCGTAAATGCAGCGCTAGCAAAAGTGTGCATGTGTGTGTTTGTAAACGTGAACCTGGCAATAACCATAATGCGTCTCTCCTTGTGGGGCCATCCTGATAAAGACAAATGAGCTGACAGCAAAGTGAATTGCTTAAACCACTAGGCAATATTCACATTTCCAAAGCACACACGCAGACACAAACACACTGTTTCGTCACAAAGATTCATTTTCTAAGCATATTCAGAGAAATACAGAGAGCATCCATACAAACCGATACACCTTCACTCACTTAAAAAAACTCATTATGTATGGAATTGTGTGCACGCCCAATGTGCCGGAACCCAAGCGTAAATTATTTCCAGCAGCTACTAGACAGTCAGTTATAAAGCGGATTCATAATTTATCAGGACTAATAGCCACCTGCCTGTGCCACGAGCTGTTATCTGCCACAAATTATGGGCTCAGAAAAGCCTGTTTTGACAGTATGTGTACCTGATGAGTGACAGGCTGAAAAAGAATGAATTCAAAATGAGAGCGTTAGATTTATGTGCTGTGCGGAAAGCTGCATATTCAGTATGATCTGCATGTGGCTTTATTTGACCATCTCCCAGTTTCCGTAATGTCCTACATTGATACATACTATTATGTGTGTTTAATATTCATGTTTATATTAATGATTTGAAGTCAAAAGTCAATAGCTAAAATAAAGTAGGGGTGTGCTCAAAAAATCGATACGGCAATATATCGTTGCGGGTCTCATTACAATACACATATCGATACACAGGCGTCAGAATCGATATTGCTCGTTAACTTTAAATAGGCAGTTAACGTTTGCCTTTACAGCTTGCATTGTACCTAAAAAATAAAAACCAGCACCATCTTTAAAGTTAATTGCCTTCAATTAATGCAAAAATAGCTCACCAGTGATTGGACACTGTGTCTTGCTAAGAAAAATGAAAGCAGAGGAAGAACATCAACATTTATTTACTTCTAAACTTAACATGGCACGTATCTCAACGTACCAATTTTCCTATATTTTGTTTAAAAAAAACTAAATAAAATGTGTTGCATGAAATAAATGCTGTTTTTGTTTCCCCAAATATTTCAAATAAGCACATTTTACAGCTGTATTAGGCTCATGCCTATTAATAAATTTTCCCGGTGTGTCTGTGAAAACGGCTCCCTTCTCTTAAAGTGCGTGCACATTTAGACCAGGCATGCCGCTTGGTGGTAAACCAGAAGAGCTACGAACGAAAACGTTTTGTCATCCAGCATAATAAACAAATCCTTTAGGTATACATATGACTGTTATTATAAAATGCAAGTAAATTAATGTAAAATATCGGGCTACGTATCGCCTTGAAGATCATGTATTGGGATACAAATGTATCGCAATACGTATTGTATCGTGACCCCTGTATCGTGATAGGTATCGTATCGTGAGGATGGCGGCAATACCCAGCCCTAAAATAAAGTGTGTTCTCTGTGTGTTCCAATACCTTTTGGAGTGTTGGTATACAACTACTAGTAGGATTTATTGGTTACTGTCAGTTTCATGTGAAGGATCGCCTGTTCCCACCTTGGGATCTTAATGCTGATCTTTGCAATCCTATTGAGAGGTTTGAGGAAGCTGCTGCTCATTCTTCCAAATCATGCCTTAATATTGATTCAGGTATAGATCCCACAAAGGGTTGAAAAATAGCTGCAGGACACATCTGGACCTGGCACTTCCTCATTTTTCCTCAACAACACACATTACTGGCAGTCCAACTGTGTCATCTTGCCATTGATCGTAAAAGTTGAGCTCGTAATCGATGGTGCTATCTAAGAATTTATGATCAGTACACTCTATGATCCCTGTGCGTCAGGCCAGTGTACCAGTTAGAACTGAAATCCAGCTATATTCTTTGGACTTTGTAGGACTTTACAAAATGTTCCCATGACACAAAACTCCAAATATTCCACCAAATCATACAGATATGATATACTACAACTTATATGATTTGTACAAAATTCAATGTTTCAGACATAACATATCCTATTCACAAACATTAAAAAGATAAATAAATACAAAATCACCCACAAACAACACATGAAAGGAGCCAGTTAGATTAATAGAACATGTATAAATCATATATTATAAATCATATAAATATAAATCATATATTTCACTGTTAATATCTTCTACCTAATTCCTCCCTCCTCTTTACAGGTATTAGGATACAGCACCTGTCTTATAGCAACTAGAGGATCATATTGGTGTAAGATTAATAAAAGATGGTGCAATTACTGCTCTCTTAAAACAATGAGGAGAAATTATCATATATTATTTTAAGATGATGAAACCTAAATCTACCACATTGAAATGTTAACTGTGTATGAATGTGTTTGTTCCTCCTTGAAACAGGAGATGATTCAAGAAGAATCAAATGCAATTGATGTAATTTACCCCAAGATGGTGAAAAGCGTTTCACCCAAACAGCAATCAAACGATTTTGCCTTTTGCAATTACTGTGTTTCAACTTGCGTCATTGAAATTCTAACAATAGCAAATAACATTAAGACAGTAGTGCATTAATTCCTTGTCTAGATACCAGCTCTATCATCAGTTCTTTACAGACACTCTAATTACAATGGTATAAAATACTCTTCAGAAATAAAACGTTATTGCATTTTAAAAGGATGTACTTGCAGTACAATGTTATATTATCCTTACTTTAATGATTAACCTGGTGTTAAAAAAAGTCGGAGAGAGGCGATTGTTCCCATTTTAAATTTGTGAGGTCTGAGTGCATAGTGGAGACTTCAGTGTTGAACCCTGCAACTTTAACAGAGCTGTTTGAGTTGAAAATGTTGACTATCGGATCAGGATTAGAATCAGTCTTGCAGAAGTGGTTGCCCATGATATGGTAGGGAGCAAGGGAAAACCAATACACCTGTGGTTTGTTTGCAACAGAACTATAGCAGGACAAGGTGATGAGATTGTGCGTCCTTTTCGATATCAATACATGTCTTGCCATGGGACCTACCCATGGGTGATGTCCGCATTAACTTATCTCTCCCATACATTTGAGTCAGTGTTTATTTTGCCAGAATATATGTGTGTCTTTGTGTTTGGACAGTGAGTCATGTGCTCCTCCGTTTATGTGTTTATGCATAAAACATGGTGTGTCTGACTCTCAATCTCTAAAATGACTTTGTGGCTACAGCACCATCAGATATACTGTAGAAAGGCCTAACTATGAGCGAGGTAAATAAGAAACAAGGTGCCAAGACTAAATTCTCAGGTGGCCTCACAGCTTTGGCCTTAGCTTAAACATCTTGCCAGCCAACATAGCCGCAGCATAATGAGTTCAAGTCTCTCAGGTATTGGGATAAATCTAAACACTCAGTCTAACCTATCAGCGTGTGTATTTGTGTGTGTGCGTGTTTGTGAATGATGTTCCTCTCCCAAGAGTACTCGGGTAAATCTAAACGAAGCTCATTGGCATAAGAGGATTTGACTTTTTCCTTGTTGTGGTAATGAGCTGTGATAAACACCAGCGGATGAGTTTCATGTTTCATACATACTTGCAATTGATGGAAAACACAGCATTTACATTGCCTTGTTCTCATGGAGATTTCCCTTGAGTCTTCATGACTTCGACACACCACTGTCTCCCTAGCTGAAGAAAAATATTTCTTTGGTCAACAGTTCAAACAGATCATTATCGTCTATTAATTTGGAATCAATAAAATGTTCCTCTTTTATTTTATTCACTAGTGGGGGGCATTCTTTGCCACTCAGTCACCATTACGAGAGTGTTTACAGTGCTATTCAATTTTCACCCATTTGTTTTTGTGTCACAAAGTCACAGCTTTTGACATTCTAACCAGTAGGATGTGGTGCAGTTACAAGTGTGGTTGCAACTGTGACTTGACAGGAGACAAATAATATATGTACAGGACTGCCTCAGAAAATCAGAATATTGTGATAAAGTCCATTATTTTCTGTAATGCAATTAAATAAGCAAAAATACCATACATTATGGATTCTTTTCAAATCAACTGTAATATTGCAAGCCTTTTATTGTTTTAATATTGATGATTATGGCTTTTTTTTTTACTTGGTCTGAGGAAATATTCTAATATTTCGAGATAGGATATTTGAGTTTTCTTAAGCCGTAAGCCATAATCAGCAATACTAAAAATAATAAATGGCTAGCAATATTTCAGTTGATTTGTAATGAATCCAGAATGTATGGCATTTTTGCTTATTGAATTGCATTATAGAAAATAATGGATTTTATCACAATATTCTAATTTTCTGAGACAGTCCTGTAGATTTTCTACAACCATTCCAATTCATATCTGTTTGGACTCATACAGTATTTGCTTTTGGACTAGGGGGGGAAAAAAAAAAAAAAAAAAAAAAACTGGAAGGCCTTATTTTATGTAAAGTTTATATAAGTTTACATAAAAAATGGCCCCTGCTGAGATGTGAAGAGCCTACTCATTTGATCACTGTGCTAATCATTGGACCACTTTCCCAGGACAACTCCTATTATTAATTTCAAATTTTGAGTAAGTGAACTTTTATTTGGAGGATCTCGTAGCTGCAAATGGCACAATAAAGTGAAAAAAAAAGTATAAGATGTTGCACAGAAGCACCAGCAGATCGTAGATGAATTGTAGAAAATGGATACTTGAATGAAGGTTTACTGTCCCTTGGATAACTAGGAGCCAAATGCCTACACATGAACCTCTGCATCCTGTGCCAGAAATAGACACACGAATAGAAAATTGTTTCAGAAGAATTTTGTTGATTAGTGTTTGTTATGACCCTTTTTTTTTAATATTGCCACAGAGAAAGGGACATACATAAAACAGTTAGATGTTATCAAAAAGTGGTATTTTAATCAGGGTTTTTGACACATACAGGACAATGCACGCCCTTGGGACAGGGAACAACGGCTCAGTACAATATTATATCTCAATATGGAGTAAAAACTCACAACCCCCTGCCCCAACTGTCTATGAACAAATTGAATAAAGTTAGACAAATATGAACTGCTTACAAAAGACAGAAGGTACCAAAATACACAAGAGACATGACTGCACACGTTATTTCATAGCCAGCCCCATCTAAAAACAACAAAGTCATTTTTAAGTGGTGGTGCAAGTAGTGAAGCTGGTGGAACTCCTAGAATCCGTTTGCTGATCAGGCCTTTTTCCATGGCTCCGATTGGTGCATTCGAGGATGGTCGGAAGTCGGACTTTTCCGAGTTCAAACCAGGAAGCGTGTACAGTAACGCCACCTTGAACTCGGTAATTCCATTTGCGAAATCGGGGGGAAAAAAAGGACCCCGACTTCACCAACGGACTACAAGTGACGTCACTCTACCATGGCGACCCCTGTGAATGGTAAAACAAAATTTACTTGCGTTTAAAACTAGATAGCTTTCTTCATTCATAAATATTCAACATAACTTCACATAACGCAACATACGTGACAGTATGCCACTATCTCCCTGTATTAAATTATACGGTAAACTACTGAACTGCATGGAATGCTTATGAAATAAGATAAAAACAATAAATGAAGCAAAATTACGGGAAGGTAACTTTGCTGGAGGTCAAAATGAGTTTTAAGAACCAAAATAAAAAACAATTTACCACTATCCGCCATTTTGGTTGTTTACTTTCGCCTCGAACACCTTCAGGTCGGAACTGGAAAAAAAACAACTCGGATATGTATACGACTTCCGACCATCCTCTAATGCAGCATTAGTCAGAGATGAGGGCCACCAATCAGGAGGAGCAGTTGTAAATCGGGCTCAAAATAACACTAACGTCATTTCAAATATTTTAAAGTGTAAAGTGTAAAAGTTTGGGGATTTGTTTATAACCTCATTGGTAACTCAAATGCTGTTGGTTTTCTGCTTCATGAAGTGTAGTGCATTTTTTACAATCCTATGAAATTCTCATTAGATTAATAACTTGCATCTTGAAGTTGTTGCTTTCGTGAACAAAACCATCACCACCATAACCTTGTACCACTCTTAATGACGGTTTCTTATCTTTGTGTGCGTATTTGCACGTGTTAAAGACGTGCCTTTATCTCTTTTCTCCACAGCCCATTAATCCTGAGTGTGGGACAAGCAGCCATTACATATTTAACCCAGGTCACTTACTGTGTGTGGCAGATACGTGTTGTCACATAACAGAACCTTGACAACATCAGGGTGAGTGTGTGTGTGTGTGTTTACATTTACACGTATAAACATGTACGAAATTAAAAGTAACTGTTAAAAAAAAAAAAAAAAAACTCCCAACAGTTCTGAGCAACTGTGCATGTGTGTATAATGTGTGTGCGGTTGTGATATGTAAAATTTGACCTTAAGATAAAACCAGCAGCTCAGCTGTCCCTTGAAGTAGCTGCTATATAAATTCCAACCCCAGAAAACAGGTGAGACCCACACACTCCCTGTCTATCTATTTATCTAATTTGCTCAACTGAGAATAAGAGAAACTCCTTGCAGTACATTTCTGTAATCCACGTGACACTCGCGCTGTCACGACATGTGCTGTGTGTCACGCACATGAAGCTAATCGAGAGCTTCCATCAAAGCTTACTCCAAGCATGTAGAATTTCCGGATGGATTTCCTGATGTTTCCCCCATCTTTGTCACCCTTCACTTGTTATTTGTTCCAGACGAATGGCCTTAGCAGATCTGGGATTAAACTGGCAGATTTCCATGGTAAAATAATGTGCATTTGAATCAAAGTGGTTACAATACCTTCATTGTAATTTATTACAATGTATTATTTCTTTTCTATCTTTCTTTTGCATCTGAGTTATCCTGTAAACTGCAAACTTTTTTTTTTTTTTTTTTTGCATTTCTGTGTGGATGTGTGTGTGTGTGTGTGCAGCTCAAAGGCTGGAGGGTTGTCTAATATGTTTAGCTACCAAGGGAAATAAAGAGTGAATACTGGTGGTCAGACTAATCGCCTGCAAACAGCCTCTCACTGCTCAGTGTATTTTAATTTAAGCCGTGGATGAATACACAAGCACACACACACACCCCTGCGTGGATGTGTGTATACATCCACAATGGGCAGTCTCTCTCTGCGGTCAGCAAGCCAGCTCTTGGAGCGTGTTCTCCCTTGCTGGCATCAGCCTAACTAACACAAATCTCTCACACAGCCTTTTTTCATGCCAGGAGGAAATTCAAGAAATGTGACTTGAAATGAAATGGGAGAGGTGTGGACTACCCTCAATTGAGCAGTCAAATGTTTCATTCACACTCATAATGTTACCAATTAGTCTCTTCAGTTAACATACTGTTTTGGAGCAGTGGGAGGAAGCCAGAGTTTTAAGAGAAAACCCATGCAAGTGCAAGATGCTCATGTTAACGCCACACAGAAAGGTGCCTGAGCCAAATTTGAAGCTATGATCGAATCAGTGTGGATCTTGTTATCGGGAGAGCATGGTTTTTGATGTCGGCTTATATTCATCCATCTTCTTAACTGCTTTTCCTCACTAGGGTCCTCACTAGGGATGCTGGAGCCTATCCCAGATGGTTTCAGGCACTATAGGGGTACACCCTGAACTGGTTGCCAGCCAATCCAGGGCACACAGAGACGAACAACCACTCACACTCACAAGCACACGTGGGACAATTCAGAGGACCGAATTAACCTGCCATGCATGTCTTTGGAATGTGGGAGGAGACCGGAGTACCCGGAGAAGACCCACGCGGGCACGGGGAGAACATGCAAACTCCACCCAGGAAGGCCGGAGCCTGGACTCGATCTTGCGTCCTCAGTTTCTGGCTTATATTAAAAAAAAAAAAAAGAAAAAAAGTATGATATAGGTAAGCTAATGTACAATGTATGTGTGTCATACATTCCACACATTTTTGTTCAACTTTTATGTGCAATACATTTCTTTATTTCTGATGACTTATTATGTTTAATTTTGGAGCAGCTCCTGATCTTACAGTTCACATACTACCAGCTCTCTCTCTCTCTCTCTCTCTCTCTTGCAATGTTAAGACTCAAACTGTGTATGGAGTTACAGTGGCTTACAATAGCATGACATATGCATTTTAGGACTGTCCATTTTCTGCCCAGTCATTTGCTGCCCCCTCACCCCGATGAAAAATATTAATCGGCCGCCGTGTGCTATCCTTTCCCCGGGTGACGAACATTGAATAGTCATCATGGGCACAGTATGCATAACTCATCTGAAGAATGACGAAATACCAAAATGACAGAATAAAAAAAGCACACAGATAATTAAATACAGTATGGTACAGCAGGGCTGCACAGGTTATTAATTAAATAATGAAATAATTTTACAGTGGCGTAATTCCAACTTGCCAAGGTTACCTGCATAGATATCAATTAAGGCAAAAGGAATTCCAGGCAAACTTAAAAGTAGGTCTAAGTTATATACATCGTTGTTTACATGATGTAATGCCACTGTGAGCTGGGTACATCAGGTGTAAATTAAACACACATCGTGTATGGATAGTTGAAATGTGGAATTGAGGGAGAGAGAGAGAGAGAGAGAGAGAGAGAGAGAGAGAGAGAGAGAGAGAGAGAGAGAGAGGCAAATTTTTTCTCCATCAGACAAGATACTTGGATTGTCAAGGCCAAAAATGGCTGTGCAATATTTTGTAACATGGATAAAATATGATTTAGGATATATAGGGCAGACCTCGCTGGGATCAAAGAATGAGAGGATGGTGATAGGGCTTAGAAGAGGTAAGGTAAGTTAAGGAGAGGGAATGGACAAACAGATGGGCAGAGGGTGGGATGAGAAGACAACTATGACTGGTTTGGATAATTGACGTAGGAAAGAAAAGTCAAAGAGCTGAGGTGGAAAGACGGAGGGCAATATTAAATGTAATAAACTTCAAAATATTTCCTTGAGCTTAAAATACTTTTTTTTCTACCCTGATATGTTTATGGGTTCACAAGCTTGCTTGGCACAAGTGTGTGTGTGTGTGTGTGTATTTTTTTTTTTTTTTTTTTTTTTTTAAGTTCCCAAACTTGCATGTCCTTTAGGCATTGGGCACAAACCAATTAAAGCAATGTTTCATGATTAAGTAATCTATAGGGATTTGTTGGCATATACTACTAACTAATTTTACTTTTCACTGCTTTTTCCACTTGTTTGATTGTATTAATCTGAAGTTGCATTGTTTACCAAGGCAGTAAATGTTTGGCATTGCAGTTCACCTGCACCTCTCCGTTTGAAGTCAATAAGCTATGAAGGATGACTCATTTGAAGTAAGTGTTGTTGTAATGCATCCCATTTGAATCAAATGGGTTTCAAAGCATGTGTCCTTTGAAGTTTGTATTTACCCCCTTTGGTGGCCAAACTTCTTAAAGACAGTCTTCTGAAGTCTAAGCATGCACCAATTGGAAGGCAATGGTTATTACTAGAGAGCAAAGAAGCATTGAATGCATGGCTGGATAATAGTATTTTGGTTGCATGCTTATTAAACAGTGATTTCTGAATCTTCTTAGCTTTGTTAGACTTAGAGGTAAATTACCATAATGATTAGACTGGCAAAACTACTTGAATTTGGGTTTGAGGAAAATATTTAAAATTTAAAGTTTAGCCTTCTTATATTTTAAGCTAATATATCTTGATCTAATTTAGTTTAAATGCTGGTAGGAAATATGTGATCAACTTTATTTTAACAAACTAAATACAAGTTTCCCACTATTATTAGTCAATATGTGTCTTCCAGGACACCGGTGCCTTGAGATATGAATTTAATTTGTTCCCTGTAATTACAATGTTAGTCCCTTTCTGTGTGTTTATATGTAACCACTAATGGTTGAATGTGTGCCGTTTATAACTGTTGAGAATAATTATGCTACACGGTATTTTTTTGTTTGTTTGTTTTATACATATATATATATATATATATATATATATATATATATATATATATATATATATATATATATATATGTATATGTATATATAAGCCTGACTCTACGTTGTGTGTGATAATAGTGACCTCCAAGTCAGTTCCATCAAATAGTGAGCTAAACCTGACAAATCAGTGCCCGATGTCTCGTAACCTCAAGAATGCCTATACGGCACAGTGTATCATTGTTCGATAGATGTTTTTATATGGACTGGTGCTGCTATGTTGTCTACATGCGAGGTATGTTGCTCATTCCTCAGTTTATTTTATTTTTTTATTTTTTAGTGGACTTAAACAGTTTAAAAGCCTGAACTACCAAGCTACCTCTTGTTGTCAAAGAAGCTGAGTACCAGCACTCATATATCAAGTTTGCACTAATAGTCAAAGCAAAAAAATAAATAAAATAAAATCAGCTGAATGACGGGTTGTATCTCAAATAATCATCATTCGTGAATACAAAGAAGTCCAACCTACTGTATACAGCCACTATAAGGTCCAAGTGACATATCAAAAGTGGGATCAACAAAATTCTCAATCTTGGACATTCCACATTGGCAGATGAACTGAAATGAACAAACTGCAAAAAGCTACAGTCTGTAAAGAACCTTGGCTATATTTCACATTTGCACTTGATACTCTTGTGACTGATATCAGTGCAATATTTGATTCCTTTAGAATTTTTTTTCAAGTTAGTGAAATGTTTTCATTAGACCGTTGATAACGTTCACATATTTACATCCACTGTAGTCAACATCCACAACATTTATTTAGTCATGACACCTTCCTGATAATCCTCAGTCTAACTTTCTTGAAGGAGATAAGAGAGTATCATTCTTGCTTCCAGACTACTTCACACTTGATGACTATGACTCACTCACTCGTTGGCAATCCAAGAATAGATAAAGTATAAGTTAAATACTGCGTTAAGTCTTTGGGCTTTTGAAGAATTAATGCAGTTAATTGCTGCTATCTTCAAAATCCTTAAATCTATTTGAACAGATTAATTTGATCAGAGCAGATGCACAACAGAGGTACATCGCTGCAAATGGTTTCAAAGAAACACAATTGTCTAAAAATAAATCATTACACTAAAAATAACTCAAATGTTTATTTATTTTTTCCAACACTCAAAAACTCTGCCACACAATTTGACTGCACGATTCAACTCCTTTTCAAAATGATTAAGCATTTAATTCTATTTATGTACTGCCAGTGAGAAAACATCTCTTTGTGCCCTGGTTCCAGTTTTGTGCAATGTGGATATGGATGGGATGTATCAAAATTGTCCACAAATACATGGTGGTGACCTTGGTTGTGTGCAAATTGTACAGCAAAGACTTCTCTTCACTAAAGCACTTCAAGAATTCATTATCACAATACTGTAATGCAAATATCCTGCAGCTATCACAGAAACCAGAGTGCCAGTCTTTTCTTGTATGAGCAAGACTAGTTTGTCTGGCAAAAAAAAAACTGGAATGAGGTACTGGGAGGCCAATAGCTTCATTCATACTAAGCAAATGTTATGCTTTCATTTTTTTTTTTTTTTTTAAGTGGACACACTATGCAAAAATCCAAGGTACAAGGTGGGAAAAATATGTACACCCAGAATATACTGATATCTAAAGCTGCTTTTCCATGACACTGGTTCCACACGGAACATCCCTGCTCATCCCTGAGTGGTCACTTTTCCATTGCCCTTTTTTTCCAGGGCTGTGCTTTTAAAATGGAAATGCTTTTCAGAACCTGTGACGAGGTGGTTCTAAAATGCAGGCCAAATGGGGCTGTGATGTCGCTGTTGTATGACTGGCAGACAAATCCAGAAGTTTATTAAGTTATGTGACATAATTCTGCTGCAAACAGCCATTTCCTGGTTGTACGTGAGCAACAAGTTATAAAGATACAGTATATACAGTACAGGTAATTGCTCTACAACAATAATTAACAATATTTGTGTGCACCGTACATATATACACATAGTTTATGTACTGTAGTGTACAGTATACAGTACACTACATAAATAGATATATACTGTATATTGAGCAATTGAAGGCAGGGTGGAAAAAACACAATAAATGAGAAAGCTCAAATTTAGGAAAGCAGGTTAAGATACTTTTCAATTTAAATGTAAACCTTTTAATGTGCCCATTTAGAAAGTACTGTAAATGGTTCCAGTTTGTGTTCAGGTGTATTGAATAAAAATGGAAAGGCGATGTGAGCATTTTAGTCAGTGTGAGTAGAATTGCCTTTATCTAAATAGACTTAAAACAAATCTAATTGAATCTATTGATGCCTGTTGGAAATAAAGTGGTACTCAGCTGGATCACAGTCATCTGATGTTGAAGATGAACTTGCATCTACTCACTCAAGTGTTGGCTGTTATCGACAAGCACAAAAGTTTGGAAGTAAAACAGTTTCTATGGAGATGTTGGGGGTGACATTTTTTAAAACTTTAACAACTTTTTTTTCATGTCGCCACGACACGATTGTACATGCACAATGTATAGGTTCGTCAACGGCACTTTCTGTGTTGCTAAGTGCAGTGTGAAAAGTCCTCCACTGCATTCAAAGCTGTGTTGTTTTAGATTTCTTTATACTTTCTTGTATATTATGCCTCAACATACTTGGATTCCTGGGTGACCAATTCTTAAAAATAGTACTGCATAGTAGCTAACTGGTCTTCACATTTGATAATAATCATGAGCCATGTCAACAGAATTGGTGGGGTATAGTGTGTAAGGAAAATGCAGAAGGTTTGCAACACCCATCTACAATGCAGCAATTCTATTGCTTGTACCAAATGTAACAAAACATTCATGGGCCTCAAGTGAATTCTGTTATCAATGGTTATTTAATTTGGTCCAATCCTGTTGACCATTAATTGTCAGCAATGAGATTAAATGAAAAAAAGCCGCTTGGAAGACAATTAAAAAAGTAATCCCTCCTTAGAATAAGTGCCATATAAAATGGACGGACAACAATTTTCTTGTTGTTGTTGTTGTTTTTTTTCTCCAGAATATGAGGTTTTTCAAATAAAGTCTGATTAAACCAGTCTCTCTTCATACAGCTCTCTTTCTCTTCTGGAACTTTTAGACTTGAAAAGTCCTCGTGTCTCATGTGTGAATTTCAATGAGTGTGTTTGTATCTGTGTGTTCTGGCTGGTCAACCATCCAGCAGTTGTTATGCGTAATCCCCATTGTTGCTGAAATGCCACCTCTGTTGTTATGGAAGATTTATGTGCTGTGCCCAGGGATGGAGTCGGAATGCCAGTTTTTTGTTATGTTTGTGTATGTGATTAATAAATTACACAAGGGAATAGAGTTCGAATGCCAGAATATATCCTTGTTTAGGAGTTACTGTTAGACAGACCCAACATTGTCCGTGCAGTAATTGATTAATATATGGTCAATTTATTCTCTCTTTCTCAACAATTATAAATAGTCAGTCTATAAAGAATATAATTTGAATCTGAGAACCAAACCCTCTAAGCCTGAGAAACCATATGCAGTGCATCCTCATTCAATTCTCCACTTGCTTAGATTTTGAAACACAACTTCCCCAGTTGGAAATTTTGCCAATGTAAGAATTTTCAATATCGTACCAGCATGGTTACATTATTGATACTCTTGGTTATTGATATAGCTATGTTCTTGGTTCTGTGCCTATGTTTGTTTTGTTTTGCAAATTCTGGGGTGAGGGTACATGCATGGATGGAGCCTCCTATGTCCTCCTATAACGTTTTGTGGCAGAGAAGCGATACCAGATTATTACCTTGCTCTGTGCTATTATCGCATATATTTTTTCGTAAATTTGCAGTGTTCCATATATTAGTTTTTTTCTAATTGGCTTCTGGCTTACTCATTCAATTACCAGTATGTACCTCTGCTTTTCGATTGTGTAGTGGTTTGTTCCTGGTGTACGGTCTGTTATGTTGATTGTGTTTAGTTTATTTTTGTCTCCTTTCCTTTGTGGCTCCATCCCAAATCTTTCGTGATTGTTATTTAGGTTATTAGCGTTGTTCATCATATAATGCCCTTGTCTTGTTTTTATATTTACTTGTTAAAAAAACACAACAAAACTATATTCTCTATTGGTGATCTTATTTGCTTTTGGATGCTTTATTTATCTATTACTGCAATCTGACAAATATGTGATGTCATTAGTGTTTAAATCAAGTTTATAAGCAGAGGAGTTTACAAAATTTTACTGGTTCGTCATTAGTAAGCGTACCGGGCACCTTTCCGTCATTTTTCATAGCCGAACCAACCTGTAATCGGCAATTTGTCATTTTATTTTAATTCCATCATCACTCAGTAACAGCTATTTTAGGACTCATGGACAGAAGTGGCCATTCCCTCAGGACTGACAGACTGTCCATCAGTCTGTCATTCATCAACAAAATGGGTGTCCGCCAGTGACGGCCTGACGATTACACTGACGGACTGAAACCCACTTCTGTCAGTGCTTAGTCCATCATTTTCTTAAAGGTTCTTAACATTCATCAGAAAAGCGGGCGTCCATCAGTGACGGACTGACGGACACTCCATCAGTAGTGACGGACTGTCCACCTCTGGTTATAAAGTATTTCACACCCTACCTAAAAGAAGTCAGTAATTGTGCGCAAGATTTGTTATGTGACGTCACTTAAAAAGTACAATCATTACCTGAAGTTACGTCTTTTTAACACATAAAAGATGACATTATCATTGCTTTTAATTCCAGGTGCTTCACAGCCATTGGCAGCACCAGATAGCTGTGGTAATGACCCAAAATATCCGGTACAAAAGAGATTACATTTAGCAATATGTTAAGGTCATGGAGTGGCCTAGCTAATCTTTAAGCCATTAGAAAATCTGTGGAGGGATCTGCATTTTCTGCATTTTGTCAAGAGATGTCAAAACATCAAGGATTGTGAGACAATCTCGGGTGGAAAAACACTGGGATGTGTGCAAAAACGTGGTGACAACCTGCAAGAAATAGCTGATCTATGTGCTAACAAGGGTCTCTTTTTTTTTTTTTTTTGGTGTCACTGGGCACTTTCAAATGGAAAAGAAACAAGAAGCCATCAAAAAAGAACCAAGATCTAAGAAATAAAGAAACAATAAAAGAGTGCCACTAATGAGAAAGGACAGGTGGGAAGATGATAAGAGGACACTGGATAGAAATCAAATGTGATACAAGCGCCGCCAGTGGAAAGGAGGTAACAATGATTTCGGCGAACTACTGGCCAGAGGGAACACTTGTTTCAGTAGATTTGTCTTCCTGCTATGCAGCTGCTATCACTGTTTTCCTTTTCAAATTGATGCAATTGTCACAGTGCTGTGTGGCTTGCCTCTCTCGTTTTAAGTCTTCACTGTGTCAGACATACAACTGAGGTTCAAGGGAATGCAAGTTGCAGTATTTTAAACTTGGCCTGGCAGTCATGAACAAATGGAATGTTAAATTGTTAAGGTAAAAATGTCCTCACAAATGGTGCGAGGCTGCAGTTGCCTGGTTTCCATCTGATTACAGTACACTCTAAAAATTGATTGATTTAAAAAAAAAAAACTACCAATCTTGTAAATTAAGCTCATATTGGCTTGATTAACCAATAGATTGGTCAGACATGAACCATTCCAGGTGGTTACTGGCATACCAATTTTATTGGTCAGCCAAACAACCAATGAAATTACAATATAAAGTAAGTCCAGATAGATCGCTTGGAATTTGGAAATATATTTAAGAGTATAAATTTATTGTGTTATCATGTATTTATTATTATTATTAAAATAGTGTTTAAAAATGGAAATGTGTGCCTAGATAGATCACTAGGCGAAACCAGCTCTGTGGCCTAGTGGTAGAGTATCTACTCCGAGACTGGGAGGTTGTGGGTTCAATCTCTTTTATACCAAAGACTATAAAAATGGGACCCATTTGCCTCCCTGCTTGACAGTCAGCATTAAGGGTTGGAATTGTGGGGTTCGATCACCAAATGATTCCCCCACGCAGCCCCTGCTGCTGCTTACCGCTCCCTCATTGGATGGGTCAAATGTGGAGAATGAATTTCGCCCCCCTTAGTTGGGTGTGACAATCAGTGGTACTTATTTTCGGGATTCACGAAAAATTGTGAGCCTCTAACACAGATTAACCAATGTCTTGGTCAAAATGGCCAATTTGTATCAGTTGGCTCAATCACCAATATTGGTTGAAAACACTTCCCATTTAGAGTGGTTCTTTTAACCAAAGGATCTGTCGGACACATAACTACCAGCTAGATTGGTAGTTATAAATTTAACCCTTTTTTGGGAGTTTGGAGTTTTGTTACTTGGAAGAATATTTGTCAATACACAGAAACTTTTTCTGTGAGGGGAAAATGGATGCTCTGGCAAAAAGAGCTATTTATTTTGTAGTAGGTTTTTTTTTTTGGTCAATGAAAGGATAAAAAAATGAATGTGGCGACTTGAATACTTGGTAGGCTACGTGTGGTTGCAGGTTTTTAGAGACGAATGTTTATACTATGTATCCATTTGTCTGGCGATAAGGCAGGGAGTCTGGAGAAGGATGCCCATGCCAAGAGGGAGGTCAAGGCACCAGCTCATTTCTCTTTGTAGACACTTGAATTTATCTGTCTCGAATGCATGCCTCACACTACCGCAAGGTAGAATGCTGTGAGCATGTGTGTTTGATTTTGTGTATTTTTGATTGGATGGGAAAAATGTCGAGTAACATGAACATATTTAAATACAAAGACGCTTTACATCATAAAAGAAAACCATTATTTCAAATTCTAAAAAAGTACTCAATTTGATGCAACCATATATCTGTAATAACTATTGTTATCATCAATAGTGGTTCGCAGAGCTGACATGCATCTGATCTGTTTTCCCTCAAAGTCCTAATTCACTATCACCCTGCAATTGATTTCAGTCCAGGGTGTAATCTACTCTCTTGTAGAGCCACCTTCTCTGCAATTACAGCTGCAAGCCTTTTTGGGAATGTCTCCAGCTTTGCACATCTCCACACTGACAGCTCAAACTCATCCAGATTGGATAGAGACTGTCTGTGAAGAGTAATTTTCAAGTCTTGCTACAAATGCTCGGTGGGATTTAGGTCTAGTCTTTAACTGGGCCACTCCTCTTTGATCTAAACCATCCCATTGTCACTCGGCTTTATGTTTAGTTGTCATTGTCTTGCTGGAAGATCCATCTCCTTCCTTCCCAATCTTGAGTCTTTTGCAGCCAGGTTTTATTCCAGGATTGCCATTTATTTCGCTCGATCCATTCACCACAGAAGAGGTGTCAAATGCATCTAAACAATTGCGTTCTCCTTTGTTTTGATTATACATACGGTGTACACAAATGAAAATGATTTCAATTAAAGGGCACCATGGCACGCACAGAGTGGGTGTATGACAAGCTTTTAAATCCTTGACATGAAACATCTTGAGCATTTTCACACATTGCAATAATTGAACCTTTACTTTGAGAAGACATCAGGAGATCAGGAGACAGATCAGCAAGAGATTGCAACAGCACCATGTGTGTGTGTGTATATACTTTATCTATTTATTTATTTAACATCAGAGTGTGTATGGCACATCAAGGCAGCCGGGCCTGAACCTGTGACAACAGCACAGTTGGTTGAGCACATAAAGCTGCCGAGCTGTCAGTTTGATGTCTGAATTACAGAGCGCGCACATCTGCACTAGTCAACCTGCAGTTAATCTCAGCATCTGTACATGCAGTCTCTCCACAGTTGAGTGGATAGGAAGACATAATGCTTGTATAGTCCCTAGTGCTGATATAAGATATTCTGGAACATTTGTTATAAAACAGGTGAGAATTTAGCCTGGATTACACACTGGATTTGTTATTCTTTGTCATTTTATTATCTTCATTCAGACTGGCAAGTCAAAATCATGGGGGTTATATATGCCCGAACTTCTAATTTATTGATATAAGATGTATTACATTTGTATACTAATTAAAATATTAAAATGTAAAATGTTATTTTTTATGATGACTTATGTTTCATTTTGGAGGAGCTCCAGTGCTGATATAACAGTTCACATACTACCACCAACATATTATTTCTCTCTCTCTCTCTCTCTCTCTCTCTCTCTCTCTCTCTCTCTCTCTCTCTCTCTCTCTCTCTCTCTCACTCACTCACTCTCGCACTATCACGCTCACTCTCTGTCAATCTCTCTCTCTCTCTCAGCAAATGCCATCAATAACTGAATACTGTTATCCAAAGTGGACCTATTTGTTGTGCACTTTTGAGTGTATTGAGAGCTCATCTACACAAGAGCACAAGAGTCTCTTCAAGAGCAGCAGTGCTATTATATCCACCGGTTAGACTGTATCTGCTCAAAATTCATCATTTCCAATACCATACAGACGTCAACCATTCTGCTCGATATGTCAATTTACGCCAGCCTGCTGCCATGACACTAATAGGGAACGTGAGCTGGGATTAGACCGTCGTGAGACAGGTTAGTTTTACCCTACTGATGATGTGTTGCCGCGATAGTAATTCTTAATAAATACAAATTAACGAGGGAGAGACAGGATCACAATAGAAGTGCGTGATCTTTGAACGAGTTGGATTGTGGCCTGAGGAGGTTCCCTGGGTTACCGTTTACATGAAGAGTATCTAGAGTCATGACATTTAATAAGTGAGATCATTACAGATGGTGTTAAATGCTACTCTATCTCTAATGGAGAATGTTATAGATTTCGATATATGAACATGTCTCGCAAAGGAAGTGTTTCACTGCTGTACTCAGTTAAAATGTTATAGGTGGGGAGAAGAAGTCATTTCTAAATATTAAGGTTTATTTTCCTTAATGCGTTTTGAGGGTTGCTTTGTACATCAATTCCCAAATAAATGAATAAATACAGCAAATAAAGTATTCTAATGTCAAAAATTATTCCAACTCTAATAAAGATTAACATGAGCGCTCAATATTTTATTTTCCTCTTTATCGAGGTGGGAAGACAAACATTCTGAGGACAAAACTACCATAGTGACACACCCAGCTGAGCCAATGGGCAAACCGATGTATAGTCAGATACGCATATTGTACTTTCAAATGCACACATACTGTAATATGTGCTGGTAATTGAATATCGGATTGTGTTGCTATAAAGGCTCACGTGAATGCAAAAACATACTTTAAAACACTGAGCATGTTTACACACTTTCTATGACTGACTGTTCCTCCTTTATCTGATGTTTCAACAGCTGGGGTTGTTGTTGTTGTCCCAAGGATGCTTGCAGTGAGAATACTCATTCCTACGATACGAGCCGGATAGAAGAACCTCCTTTGGCCTTCAATGATTGTGTCTGGAATGCTAACTTAAAATGGAGGGTAGGAGATAGACTACCCGAGGACAAGATGCAACTGATATGATAAAACAAGGGGAGATGAAATCTAAACAGTGAATCTGCCACATAGGTGTAAACATGACTCTATGTGTGTCTCTCGGATGAATATTTGCAATCTAAACATTTAATATTTCCTACTCCATCAACTCTGTGAAGCTCTGTGCTTGTAAAGACTCATTTCTCCCTTTTGTCAAACGGAGCTATAAATTGCCGTGAGACTCTCGTAAATCCATGAAAACACCACTTGGAGGAAAATGGTTTTCTGTTTGTTTTCCCAGTAGCTATACACTGCAGCTTTGCCGAAATTGGTTTGCAAACAAAAACATGCATCAAAAATATCTTTAAAATCTGAAGGACAGTTGTTTTTTGTTTTTAAACAACAGTTCTGTGAAATATAGACGATAGCATTCTGTGACCCTGCCTTACACACTCAAATTGTAAGAACATGAAATAGAAGCACAGAGCCTCTCCATAACTATGGACGAAAACGACAAAACACAACAAATCTTACATACAGTGGTAAACTCCAGCATGATGACAGAAACTGAGTTATACCTGCAAACATCTCCATCAAGAAGCAGAAAGGGCCAATTGTATACAGTTTGAATTTGGCAGTTTCTAGTTGAGGGAAAAATTATCTATAATTTAAAATCACAATTGGGGGTTGAGTATGGGGGTGACATTTATAGACTTACATATTAAATATCCCCAAAAATGTCCCTTTTTATACAGACAATAAAGTTATATGTTGCTCTTCATCATTAATTGTAGAAATAGTTAAATATTTACAGTCAACCTTTTATATTAATGAGTGTTGTTTTACTCAAATTAAAATGTCATTAATCACAGACTCTAATGGCATTACTTGGTCATCATAAAAATGTAGCAGAATAACCAAATGGAGGTCTTATTTCAATGACAACATTTGCACACATACCAGTATAGTGATAAGTCTCTTTTAAATGTGGTACCTGTATTTTATACCGCTTTCTTCATTAGATGTCCTGTATGTGACTTTGGCATATGTCAACAATAAGTTATTTGATAAACAAGTTATTTTAATTACATATATTTAATTTTCATGAACATATTGACCTTTGTGCAAGTGTAACTGAACTTGTCTTTCTGAGCTCATTGCTCTAATAAGAGACCCTGATTGTTTTCATTGAAATTAAAAAGTACTACAAGCATTTTACCTGTCGTCAATTGAGTCTAAAATAATGGCTAGTTGCAGAATAAAATGTCTAAACTTAATTTTCATATTATGTGTATTGTTGGATGTTGTCAAGCTTATGTCTACTCTGTCATAGTGAAATTTGAGCTGATGTGAAAACATTTCAGAAATTAAAAATTTATTTGTGGAAAAGTACAAGGTTAATGTGCTAGCAGTTGGTCCACCGTATGCTCTTAAAAGGCTGGTATTAACCACTGTGAGGAATATGTGGTGAAGAAAATGGATTGATGGATGGATGGATTGGATGATTTTGACCAACATGCATTTTTAACAGCATAAAACCTATTTAGTTTAATGAATAAGTACTTAAATGGGAAATCTCAGTGTTATTTTTATTTTCTTTTTTTAGAGGGAAATGGGGAGGAAGTCTTAAAGACACCTTTTGATATTGACTCTTCAATTCGGATCTAAAAATCAAGACATTCAAAGCAATTAGTTGGCTTGCTGACTGGAAATGCCGGGACGGCACCTACGTAAAAGTGGACAAAACAACGGGGCTGGTGAAATACCCCGGGACTCAGGACACAAGGCTCAAAATGGGATGTCTGGTCACACTATACTGCTAAAACTACTTAATCAGGACAAATGTATCTCAGTTATTATGACCTTATAGCTTTTGTCTCACTTGTTGTATTTCTAAGACATTTTGTTAGAAGAAGCTTTCCCGTGAAGTCCTTAAATCCACTTTGACTTTGTTTTGAAGGAGAACACGTTCAACAAAAGTGAATATATTTTGAGTTATCAAAAGCATTCTCATTTTACATGATTTCTCCCCCACAATGCTTTTCAGATTTCTTTCTTTTTTTTTTCTCCAGTATTATGTCAAGTGCCTTTTATTTGTCTTTTCTTTCTTTAACTGTGAATGCTGACATTGCCAAGTTCTCATTGGAGTCACTGCGAAGAAGTTATGGCGCTCTATGGGAGTTCTAAGTGAGTTCATGGAAGTGCAACTACAAAGAGAACTTTTATGAAGCTATAACTTTCATTATGTGTTAAGAGAAGCTACTCTGACAAACGTTTTGTTTGCTCACTTTACCTTTTGATGAGTAACCACAACGGTACGCTTAAATGGCAAGTTGACATGTGTCATATTATTAGATGATTGTCTTTCTGAAATAACTGATGGAACTCATACTTTATGTAGCTTAGTTTAATACATATTACGTTGGAATGAGAAGTTTGCTTTTGATAAGTAACCTTATGTGAGCACATTAAAATGTATGAAAATAAAAACCTTAAGATGACGGTCACCAAAGATTTTGGACATTTTGGTTTTGTTGTATGCCCTTTATACATCATGTAATCCAAGGGTAACTGTCTCCATCTTTTAATAGTGAAATGGGAGTGTCAAGAACTGAAGAAGGATCAAAGATTGTGTGCGCGCGTGTGTTGGCATAACAGCCGGTGTTAGCACAGCTGTCCAATCACAAATAGGGGAAGGAGGAGGGACACAGGTGTCACAACCATAACAAACTACATGCATAATTATCAGCTTATGTGTCGCCTATTGACCGTGCGTGTCATTATCAGCCATAATCCTGTCTACTACTCTTTGTACTTCAAAGAAAGCATTGAGATTTCAATTTGATTCATCACATATGAAAAATGCATGATTAATAGCAGAAAATGACATTAATGACCACAGGAATGCTTTGAAACATGTCATTTCGGAAATGGATGAAGAAAGAAATACACCGTGATTAGTGAGCGTGACCGGGAGAGAAACATAATAGCGATATCGTGATTACCAAGCAGTTCACACGATTACTGCCCTCGTGAGGGCTAGAGGTCTGATTGTGATGGCATGATTATGACTTCAGGGGCTATTCATGTCCCTTCACAGTCATGCAGGAACTGTCTGCAATGTTTATTATTGCTGCTTCTGACTCTGACTACCTCGAGAGGGTGATTAAACTAAGGTTTGTCAAATGAGGAGAGCCCATAGAGTAGACTGTGCTCCACTGTTATCTTTACTTTAAACTTGTGATGTTTATGAACATATGTCTCCAGAGAAGTGTGATGAGGTGTTTTATTAAGAGAAAGGTCATGGCGAAGTCATTTCTTGCCAAAGTTTTGGCATGGTTACTCAGCTCACCACCATATTTTGGATTACAATACATCAAATTTATGGTATCAAACTGTACTTTGAAGAGGCTAGGCTGCAAACATTTTCAAAGATACACTATATTTCATGCTGATTTTCTCCTCACTACGTAATGAGTATTGTACTATGAATACCATTGGCCAATTGCTAATTTTGCAATCCCATCATTGCCTTGCCAGTCTCCAAACTGGGAGCTCACCAACTCCCAATCCAGGAGTGTAAACATTCCAAGAGGCCAAAAGATAAAACATAAAAAAAAGAGAGGAAAAAAACTAACACAGCTAGGAGACAAGAACGACACAAAGGCTATTGTGTGTTTTAGCAACAGAAAGATGAAATCTGAAATTTAAATTTTAAAATGGTAACACTACGAAATATTGTGAATGTGTTTCATGTGCGCAATTCCTTATTAGATTCTTTATGTTGTTATGGACGTTACTTTAGCTGGTATGTGTAAGAATCACAATTTATAATGTGTTCCTGCCCTTTATTGTCAGTCTTAGTTGGTGTGATTGAACTTTGATATCAAGAATTTATTCTACAAAACTATTCAATACAAAATTATAAAAAAATAAAATAAAAAAATAAAAACAGATTTTGTGCCCCAAAGAGACAAATGAAATGTAATGAAATATATTAACCTTGAGTTGCCTGCAATATTTGAATAAATTAATTAATTTAATAATTAATTGAGCTGCTTTACGCTACAGCTAAAACACAGACCAATGTTCACACTCAAAGGCATCATATTTTTCCACACAATTGCCATTGTAAGTTGCCTCAAATCCATTTTTTACACATCTATTAAACTTGGAGTGCCCTTCTATGCCGGAAAAATGAGTGTGATAGATTTTGTTTGGCAGGTATTCAGTGACCTTGTCATGACCGCAAATGCTCAGTTGTTTGCCTCTTCAGTCGAATTTGGCGGCTATCGCTTTTCCCTCCTCTCCTTCACAGGGAGTTGAGTCCAGAAATTGTCAAGGTAGCTACAAAGGCAACAACTGGGTATGTGCATGGATGACATTTGGTCAACACAGATAAATCCTTGTTTGTGCTGTAGCAAAAAATGTGCACCATGTCTCCATACTTCTTGATATAATATCAATATGTGTGAGTGTGTGTTGCTCTGTAAAAGGCTACAACTTGAAGCCGCCTATTCCCCAGTCAGCTTAGACAAATGGAAATTTAAACCGCCAAGCTAACAAGGCAGTTGACAGGGTTATATGAGGTCTATTTTCATTCTGGCATTTCCTAATGTTAAACACCAGTGTAATCAACAAGCTGCCTGGCTTCCTGTCTGTGTTGCTCACTCTACCCCCCCCCACACCCACCCATTCACCTCCCTTGCTCTTTCTGTCCCGGCTAGAATTCATTTAACACATCCATATTGGATTTCCTAATGTGTGGCCCAACAAGTGGCTTGTACAACTTGCATCTGGGCTGCCTTTCTTACAGACAAGCCCAATTTGTATTTGTGTCCAAGGCACCTGCCTGTGGGAGGGAAGAAAAGTGTGTGCCTGTCTTGTGTTTTCATCCAGAACTTGTCCTTCCTATTGTGTTCCATAGACAAGTTCAATTTGCGGCACAGGAATGAAATTGATTTAGGAGGGAATGGCTTTCAGAAGCAATGCAAAAAAAAAATATAGAAATCTCAGCTGTATCTATGGAAAATACTGTAAGGAAGCACAGACATGGAGTCAGTAAATCAGACCTTGGGAGGTGCAATAGGCTAATATTGTGTTTCCGTCACACACATCACTGTGGTTGTACACGTTGCGTATCATAGTGGCCAAAAATTTAGCAAAGTATTGGAAGAAGTATTGGCCACATGCTCTTGTAGGTTCGGTAACAAAGTCATTGTATATTTTTTGAGTCCTTCATGACAAGCATGCATCAATTTTCAGTGATTTATTTGCTACACTTCCCACTACAGTTTGTTTATCCCCACTAATCACTTGGAATCCATGGTTTTGTAGTATTTGTAATTATAATTCCCAGTTTTCCCCCCCTTCATCGCCTGACAAACTGTCAAACTGTCTAATATTTGATGGCTGCAATAATGACGCTTCAGTGCTCATCAATGTGCAAAAGGGAACCACTGGAATAGAATATTCCCCCACACTCGCTTTGATAGTTTGTAGATTAGACTGGGAATATGTTAATGACAGATTACACCCAACTGGAGCTAACCGGATTAAAGTTTATTGCTACTCTTCTTTTCTCATCAGCTCTCCTCCTTATTTTCTCTTAATTTCTTTCCCATCATCCCTCATATTAGGCCTCCTGTTCACCCTGAGGACCTGCAGTGTCAGACAGTTTAATTCAGCATAAAGTGTTATAATGGCGTAAGTGGAGGAATAAAAAATACAGTATAAGGTCAAACAATTATGCCAAACAGTGGTAGAGTCCAATACCCTTACAGTTGTGTTTTTTTGTAATGCCGCATGCCAGAAAAAAAACTGAAGAATGTATAGTTCTGCTCATAAAATTCAAACAAAATAATTAAATGGTAGGAACGGGGGGTTCACTCGGTTTTCTTGTGTAAATGTGAGCCAACGTGTGAGTAGCCTACTTCTCAACCAGATTTTCTAGACCTGTACCATATATAAATTGACTTTGGACCCAATAATTTTCTTTATGTACCACTTATCCTTACAAGAATGAGTTGACAATTGCAGGACAATGAGGGCACCTATAGAGTATATGTAGTTTTCAATTAAACTAAATCATATCATATCATATCATATCATATCATATCATATCATATCATATCAAATCATAAACTAAATCTTATTTTTGTCATGTCGGAAACCAACATAAGCCCGGGGAGTACACACAAACTCCACACAAGAAAGCAGAGAGCCTAGATTTGAAACCTGAAACTGAGAATTGTAATTAGTTGATCATGTTTTGATTGGGACAAAATAATGAAAACAGTTTGAGAACAGAACTAAGGAATTTACGTTATGTGATATAGGAAAAACATTATGTTTGAATAATCAGTTTATCCATCCATCCATCCATTTTCCTGACCGCTTATTGCTCACAAGGGTCGCGGGGGGTGCTGGAGCCTATCTCAGCCCTCTCTGGGAAGTAGGCAGGGTACACCCTGGACTGGTTGCCAGCCAATCGCAGGGCACACAGAGACGAACAACCATCCACACTCACAAACACACTTAGGGACAATTCGGAGCGCCCAATTAACCTGCCATGCATGTCTTTGGAATGTGGGAGGAGACCGAAGTACCCGGAGAAGACCCACGCGGGCACAGGGAGAACATGCAAACTTCACCCAGGAAGGCCGGAGCTTGGACTCGAACCCAACTCGAACCCAAGTCCAAGAACTGGGAGGCGGACGTGCTAACCACTCGATCACTGTGCCGCCCGAATAATCAGTTTAACAAAACGGATTGTATTTGATTTTGTAATTCTGCTCAAAGTTAAATAGTGTTTATAAACATTCTGAGCCTATGGATACACAATCAAAATAAAAGTTTTGAACTAGGCAGAGATAAATATATATTAATATGTATTTTCAAGGAAAAAAAAGGCACATTTCTACATATGCACAAACACACAACCACTCACACACTTACACAGCTGTGTCTGCAAAGTGAGCATAGTGTCAACTCTGAGTTAATGATAGATAATAAAAAATATGCTAATGAGCCAGCAGGAGGCAGAGACTGAATTGCACCATCAGATGTGGGCAGAGGTTTAAAGAACCCTATTTTGACAACTTAATTACTTCTTGCTGGGATATTACTTTGAGTTACTGATTGACCCCATTAAAATCCAGACAGAAAGCCAGCGAAAACACCAAAGTGTAGCGAGGAGTAAGGAGATTGTTTCGAACAGCTTTTGTAGTTGGTGGAGGGAAAGGACTCTTGCTTCGACGACTCTGCAGAAATTAAATGAAGGGAAATGACATTAAAAGGAATGTGACACAAAGACAGAATGACAGGCACTGTGAAAAGAGACAGAAAATGACAGAGTCGGGATGGAAACAATACTTTAGTCTCTATCTGGAGCATACTGCCTTCGCCATTAATTGGGGATGCCCTTTCTCTTTTCCTGCTTTTACCCTCGCCTGCTCCAACCTCCTCTTCGTCTCATCTCCTCGTTGCTCTGCTACTCTTTCTCTTCACTGTGTGTCTACTTCTGCTTTCTCTCTAGTCCCTGACATGCCTCTTTTCTCTTTTTACTCCCCACACTTACATGCATATGTAAATTAATCATCGGTTAACGTCTTAAAAAATAGAAAAAGCATGTTGACCCTTTCTACACCAATTTTCTTCTCTCCCTGTGAATTTATTTAATGCTTTGTTTTTGATTTGGGGCGTTTGACCAAACACTTAATTAAGTACTCCTTCAGATTCTGTCTCGAGCAGTTAACACGGTCAGTTTGATTCGTGAAATCAAATCTCTGTGGAATTTGCAGGCTCTTCCACATGCTTGTATGTTTTATTCTCTGGATCCTCCAATTCTCTCTCAAATTCCAAAAATGCGAATGTTAGGTTAACTGAAAAATCACAATTATTCTCACTATGAATGTGAATGTAAATGTGCTTGCTGGGTGACCACATGTCCGCTTTTTTACATCCTATAGTGCCGTCTGGAGTTCTTTATAAATACATGGTAACATTCTGTTTTCATTGCTTTTCACTGGACTTAGCAATTTTTGAATTTGACTGATGTTTGCGCAACAATGGGAGGTGGAGTGCAACGACTGGTAGAGTGTGGAATGGGGTGTAGCGCTCTGTGCTCGCAAACCATATTTTCCAACCATACAGAGTAGTCATAATAGTTATAATGTATGGCATATTGGAGTGAACTTTATGTATCATTTAAAGCAATTCAAAGCAAGATTCAGTTTTCGTTGATTATGGTGGCACCATAAGGACAAAAACTGTATAATTTTTCCTTGAATGAGAACCACATTTCCCATGAGGACCGGCACATATTGTGAAATCCGGATGGCCACCGCAGTTTGACTGAATGACATTGTTTCTAGTGGCTATTTTCTATTTTTCTTTAAACAGCACTGTATAGTTCCCAAGTACGTTAACAGCAGACAGTGGTTGTGATCTTACGTTCTTTGTATACACACACAAACGCTGCCCCTCTCTCCCTTCCCGCGATGCATTCACAAGCAAACACACAACTTTTGAGTGTTGTGTGGCTGGTTGGCTCAGTGTGGCAGGGCGAACTAACAAGCTGATAGCCCACAATTTTCTGATAGCTAACATTAGCATAATCATTTTTTGATTTGAGCGTGGAAAGCTAGCTACTAAAAAGTCCCCACAAAGGCAGCGTGGGTTGGAAATCCTTTCTTGTCTTTGACCTCACGCCAGCGAGTGAAATAGAGTTTTTATACTGTATACTGTATATATTATTGTCACCTCAGACACAATTTTAATTTCTTGGAGTGTTTTACAGCTTCTCCAAGATAACAGTAATTGCGCGTAGACGTTTGACTCGACGTCTGTCTGGAATAACTGGGGAAAGGACGTATGCTGTTAAGCAGTCTGCACGTCTGTAGTTTTTTGTGTGTGTGGCAGAGTTCACACTTCACACATCCACCTTAAAGTTGTTATTGACTGGTAACCAGTCCATCCCATCTCGCCTCTTGCCCGAAAAGTCAGCTCTTTTGCGCTCCAGTGACTGGTGGCCCTCATGAGGACAAAAGGTGTAGAAAATGGTTCTATACTCCATATTTATTTACATATTCATCAATATGTGTACAGTCAAATCATCTTGGTAAACGATTTGAACACAGACAACAAGAAAGAAAATACAAAGAGAAGAGAAGCAAAGTCTGGTCTTCCAATCCCTACAGGGCCCAAATGTTTGCGTGATAAATGGGTGCTTGAAGCATCTCTTCTTTTCTTTTCATCTCGCTAAACAATGCTGTCTTCTTTCTTGTCCTATTCTCTTGTCTCTGTATTCTATTTGTCTGTCTCCTCTTTGGAAGAGGATGTCATGTAGAGAGGATGCTACATGGGCTGCTCTACGTGCGCTATGGTAACGAGGTGTCAGAACTCCCTTGGGGTAGATTTTCACGTCTGGAGATTTGGCTGCTCATCGGATAACATCTCCAGATAAGATGAAGGCAGAGAGCGGGAAGGAAAGGAAATCAAGATGGAAATGCAAACTCATGCTTGTGAATGAATTACAGTACATTTGGCAAAGACGTGTTCACGTACGCTCTATGGACACACACATGTTCCAATGCTGCACATTTCAAAACCTGTTAGATTTGGGGTCACATTTTCTGTTCTTGTACATCCAGGACTGAACTGACACAAAATTAAATAAATAAATAAATAAAATCAACCTTGGCATTCTTCTGACTAAGACTGACCGGCCTGGCGGCCATGCACGCACTGTAACTGAGAAGTCATTGTTTGTCATGCTATCATGAAAAGACTTTATAAATTAGAATTGCAAGGATGCTGACATAAAACTCTTGTGGACATTTCAAAACCCCATATCAACAATTTCTTAATTAATCCCCTGAAGGAAATTGAACTTGTATTGTGATGATTACAGCAATTTATGCATACACGTAATCTGTTAAACTTATAAAATGTGCATATTGTTTAAAAGTACCACACATTTGCAAAGATGAATCTGACAATTATATTCCAGTTTAGGCAGTAAATTAAATAAGGTATGACGCCAAGTCCCTCCGGTAGCTACATGATGGATGGTATCCCGTCATCTTTTGTTTCTGCCTTTTGCACAACTAGCTCTGGGACAGAAAATTCACCTGGGAGCGTCACACCAGGCATTCACAGAGAATTTAAAAGATAGATTACAGCTTCATTCAGTCAACAAAAAGCACCTGAAACACACAATCCAAAATACATTAGGCAGAAAAGTAAAATAATTCACTTATATGTGACTCTGGAAGATTATAATTTAATGCCTCATTATTGGATGTTTATCTGTACTTTGAATGAGTGTCAAAGTGTGGAGTATTTCAGGGAAAGTTATAAATTTAATTTTAGTCAGAGGATGAAACGAGGGAGAGTCTCCAGCTCAGGCTTTGAGGATGTGATTGAAATTTGCACTGAGAAGGAAAACAAGCATGAATGCATCAGTGACTGTCAATGACTGAGATAACTGCATAACAATATGAGGTCGGAGGTGTCTTCTTTTTAAGAACACAGAAATGCCTGATGCATGATGAGATGATTTTCTTCAAGGCTGACTTTGATGGCATTAATACACCTTTTTTTTTTCTTAGTATACAAGTAATTATTATCATTGACAGTGAATGCAAAAATTCAAAGGAAGTACTGTAATACACTTTATTTGCTCTCTCATAGATCTACTGAATACCTATTCTATTTTAAAGAGCCTATTAAGTCAGGAAACGATCTCAATTTTACACCGTATCAATGAGACAAGATGACCGTGAATTTTCAACTGCAAGGCTCATATAGGGCAAACATTCATATTTACAATCACACCTGTTTCACTTAACTAATGGATATTTCTTTTAGAATGTGGTATTAAGCTGTAAAGAAAACAAGCATGATGAGAACATGCAAACTTTGTACAGAAAGACTTGAACTGGGATTTGGGAACCCAAAACCTCTTGAGCTAACCACTAGGACATTGTGTAGCATAAATAATCAACAACATTTTAAATGTTTTGTCCAGTTTTCATATATAGACATAATTGCGCTTTACTTATATGTTATGGTTAAAAACATATTTTGGGGAATAAAGGTACAATACGATAAAAAGAAGAAAGGAAAGCAAGAGACTGTATGGAGGAGCAGACCACAGCATCTTTGATGTCAAACAACCGGAGGGTAACACACCAAAACTAACTAACTAAATAAATAAATAAATAAATAATGAAAAACTGTGATATTTCCGTGCATGATCACAACTCGGGCTGGGAATTGACATGAATTTTGCAATTCTGGTTCCATGTTTTTTTTTCTTTTTTTTCTTTTTCTTTTAACTGGATTGGTAGAATCACAATTGAGAATGAGGCACTTTGTGGCCAAACCCCAATCCAAGTGCCAGTTCTTTTTCTTCTCGTTCCTAAGAGGAAAGTTGTCAGGCAAGTAAACAAATGGGAACCTAATTACTGGGAACCCATCCCATTCCCATCTCTCATCGCAACTCAGTCCTGTCTGTTCCTGTATGATGAGCTTTATTTTTGTTTAGTTCTGACTTCTCTTCGGAAAGTATTGTCGCACCAGAGCTGGCAACTGTTATGGATTGTCCGCATTTTGTGATGGAAATCACTGAATGCTGATTGTTACGGTCAATTGCAGATGTGGCGTCATGACACTCGTAGATTCCAGAAAAGATGTGCTCATGCATGTGCAGTGGTTGCCAGGAGGTGAGTCTGAGCCAACGATTTGAGGCTAACCCTAATTTAAAAAAAAAAAAAAAAAAAAAAAAAAACCTTAATAGATTCATATGAGCCGTGAGGAACAATGGCAGCGCAAGTGATTTTATACTAAAAAGGATAATTTTACTGTCTGTTGGCGTAGCTGTGTGTCATCTGATATGATTCATCCATTCATCTTCTTAATCACTTATTCCTCAAAAGGTTTGCAGATGCTGGAGCCTATCCCAGCTGACCAATCAATGACTTGTAACTGTAAAGTATTGCTGTTTCGAAAAAACAAAAAAAACAAAAAACAATAATGCACTATATTAACTTGGCAGATCAGTCAAACTGTACAAACTGTAGTAAAGCTCTCAAGGTGAAAGTGGATTTAATTTTTTTCCTAGCATTTTGAACACTACCACATCACATACTTTATCACAATTAGCTTGAGTTCATTCAGAGTCATTCAGCAAAGCTTGCTAATTTTGACTCTGTCAAGGAATGCACAGCACGGACTGTCTAGCGATATAATTAAAAGTAGTAAAAATAGACTACGTCACATCAGGTGAAAATCTTCATAGAATCAGACACCGCTGACTGCAATTAAATCCCTGCAAGCACCAAGAGAAGAGATAAGATTTAATTATATCTGCATCTCTTCACGTATCCAGTATCAGGAGGTCAGACTGAGATTGGTACCAGTGTTCTGCTTCGGTGGATCTAGACAATTCCTAGAATAAATGGTGTTCCCGAATATAAGAAAAAGTATATGGAACGTTAAGTTATTCAGCTTGTAAATGAGGATAGATCTGCATGCTATCAGTCTGGGTTCAAACTGCCTATACCCTAGTCTGTAATTGAAATGCACATTTTCCTTATCATCATCGTCATCATGATCATCATCCTTGTTCAAAATGGTAAACTTCGAAAACTGACTGAAACTGAAAAAGTCCACATTAAAGCGCTTTTATTTATTTATTTATTTATTTTTTATGACAGGTGGTCTAATAAATTTGTTGTTTTGTCACAGTCCAGGGACTACCCAAGGGTGTGTTTGTGGTGTGCCATGACAAATCAATCAAACCATGTTGTGTACACTCTTTTGGTGGACAGCAAAAATGTGTGCATGCGTGCATGCGTGGGGGTGCGTGTGCGTGTGTGTGTTTGATTGACAGAAGACAAAGCGTTGACAGCCTATGTTGCATGTTCTTGTCATTATTAAATTACCCACGCGTCCCCATGTGTTGAACCCAAAAAGAAAGGCCCACAAGCAAATCAACTCGCAAACGTTGATAGGCTTCAACGACTCCATCATTGAGGCACCTCACATTCACACATGGCATGGTAGCACTACGCGTCAAATATAATGATGATTTTAAGTCAGACCAATGGAGGTCCACACGCCAGTGCACTCCAATGCCCTTTGCAGTGCTTCCATGTGTTCCAGAGACATTAATACATCTATTACTACCATAGCTGTATGACTGAATGAATAACTCCTATTCTTGTGGTCCTTAGGGAATATTTCAGTATGGTAGCCATCATACAACATCTAAAAGTGGGGAACAATCTGTTGAGTTAGATTTTTATCATGATTAAAACTAAACTTTTTTCCCCTCAGTTTTCAAAGCTTATAATGCTCCCACCCTAGTGTTTTATTTACATACATATATACATAAATATAGTATGTATCTACATACCTGGTGCACATTTATTTTATATATTTTTTAAGAAAATGGGAGCCTATAGCTCAAAAACCTGCTGTGCCACAAAAAAAACTCAGATTCTGCACCCAAAAATGAATTAAAAACAGGTGTGAGACCTAACTCAACCATAATTTTGTGCCCCAGAGTAATATAAGATACATGGACACAAGTTTTATAGAGTTTAATGCTGGGAATATGCGTCCATTTATCCAGCAGACCATTGTGATGTCAAAAGTCAATAATGTTGGACGAGATGGACAATTTTTGTTGTAGTTCATCCCAAAGATCTTCGGTGGTGTTGAGGTCAGTGATTCAAACTTTTATTACAGCATACTCACAATTCCAAACCTTTTCAAACCTTGCTTTGAAGACTCAGACATAGTTTTGCTGGCCCTCCCCAACATTTTTGCACACATTTGGAAGGCCAAAATTGTACAAAATGTCTTTGAAATATGCGGCGGGTTAACTCAATCTGTGATTGAGGATAAGTAGTATAGAAATGGATGGACAAAGGTGTGTCTCAGTACAGTTGTGCCAAAAGAATGCAATATACGTATGATAGAACAGACAAAATATCACCATTGGAGACAGCATACGAAAACCTTGCCATCATTTTTCTCTTCCGCACAGAGACCATGATGATGGGAGAGAATATCGCAATAGGGTGTAATGAACAGAGAGAGAATGAAATGCTAAAATATAACCGCATCTCATTGATGTGATTACATTTCAGGGCCCATTTCCGTATAGAAATTGAACAGAGCTTTTGTTCAGGTAGACCAGCATTACTTCCATCACATGATAAGAAGAATAGAGCCCAAGTCAGCCCACATCATCTTGTTGACCCACTTACAGACCTTCTATACCTTGATTTGCCTCAGCTGATTCCCTTCCAAGCAGTCAGCTGGCAAATCTGGCACAGGAAGGGAGCAGTTATTTAAGCCGCTTTAGTCTGCCCGAGACTTCCTCCTGCTTCGCCTGGATGTCACTTTGCAGCTCGCCATCACCCTCGCTCCTCTTTTGCATGCTGTGTCTGACTGCATCAGTGTCACTTGCGTTGTCATTGGTGCTGACTGTTGTGTAACCTGTGGGATCTTTGCCTGCTTCTCTGTATGCCTGTGGCTTCCCTTGCATGTAGATGGAAGGGCAAACATAGAAATCCCAGAACAATGTGTTACCACACGCTTAGTTGTAATATGGCTTTGTACACTGATTAACATGTTTACTTTCAATTAAATTTTCATGAAGAGGTTTGTGTCGAGGAATAACCTATTCTATCTCAGGCAAGTTGTATTGAACCTAGCAACCTTCTCAAAAACAGAAAAACATGTAACGTTGACAGAGGTCAAAACTGAATAGCTACTGAGTCCATCTCTTTCCAATTCCAACTTTTTTTTTCTTTTTTTTTTTTTATATCCATGTCTGAAAACTGTTGTTACCCTTTGGCCAAGACAAGACACGGCACTAAACTGCATTTTAAAAATCTCTGAACAATATAACAGCCATGATTCCTCAGAGAACATAACCAAATACTGTAACATCAGTGTCAGCAATTTAATAATATTGAGGACTTTAAAAGGATACTTGACTCATTGGGTCATTTTCAACAGTAAGAAGATTATTTTGTCTATAATTAATGTGATAATTTCTGGGTTTGGTCAGTAAACTGAGTCATGATTGGTCATTACCTACTTCCTCAGCACAGGTGACGTCATCTTCAGTCGATAGCAAGTGGCAAAACTAGTTTTTAAAGGTATTATTTATCCATGAAAAGTAATGAATTTATCACATTAATTATAGACAAAATATTATCTTCTTACTGATGAAAATGGCTCAATGAGTCAAGTATCCCTTTAAGAAACTGGCCAATTTAACGTGATAAACACAGCTGTACAAGTTTATTCTTTTTCTTTTGAATAAATGTATAAATTTCTGAAGTAGTGAGGAATATGGTAATGATTTATTTGACATGTGGCTCTAAGGAGGTTTTTGCGTGTTAGTTTGCTCATAGCTGTCATTGCAATGCATTTGCTTGCCATCACCCCTGCAGTGTGAGTGTGTGTACTGACAGAAGGAACAACAGACGCTCCTCGTTCACTCAATGGCTGTACAGCACTGAGAGACCCATCCATATTTAATATATAGTCATTCATAATTAACAGACCCAATCTCTGTGCTGTACTAGTAAAGGACATCTCTTTCAATTTTGCACTTGTACTTACTTACTCAATCACTTGCTGTCATAGCTGGTCTCATTCATACAAACATATAGTCTGTCAAGAAATAGGCAGTACAGCTCTTTGGGAATTGGCGGGTTCATACATTCAAGCTTAGTAAATTTTCAATGAAGAACGACAAACAATTCAATTCACACTTATAGACATTTTAAGAATTTACACGTAACCTACGATGAACAGTAAACCAACATAACATAAGACCAGAAAGACACTCAAAATTTTGATATTATTTTTTTTGTCTTGCATGCCATTCTAAATTATTAGGCCATGTGAGGTGCGTTATGAATCAAATGCAGAAAAGACTCAGGAGTTCGAAAACAAGAGTCTTGCTATATGAAACTACAAAGTAACAATAGAGAGTGCTGGATTGAGATTGGGCGGCACGGTAGTCGAGTGGTTAGCACGTCCGCCTCACAGTTCTGAGGTCTCCGGTTCGAGTCCAGGCTCGGACCTTCCTGGGTGGAATTTGCATGTTCTCCCCGTGCCCGCGTGGGTCTTCTCCGGGTACTCCGGTCTCCTCCCACATTCCAAAGACATGCATGGCAGGTTAATTGGGCGCTCCGAATTGTCCCTAGGTGTGCGTGTGCGTGTGGATGGTTGTTCGTCTCTGTGTGCCCTGCGATTGGCTGGCAACCAGTCCAGAGTGTCCCCCGCCTACTGCCCAGAGCCAACTGAGATAGGCGCCAGCAGCCCCCGCGAGCCTTGTGAGGAATAAGCGGTCAAGAAAATGGATGGATGGATTGAGATGGTCACTTTAAGAAAAGACTTGACAGAGAAACCTTGACAAAGAACCTTGTCATGGTGGATAAATCAGGGCTGGATGCATGGAAGCAATCTTGAACACAAGGAAAATAGCTCGTGTGAAATAGTAGGAATAGGAAACCATGACATTTTCAGAGAAAACCTCGACTCACTGACAAAAGGTGTCACTCAGTAACTCCCACCAATAGGTGTTTCCATTCCACTTTCATGTCCCAGTTATGCCTTGTTGCTCAAGAGGGAATTGCTCACAATGACCAAGGCAGTGGTATTATGATGCATCGGTTCACTGGAGACCCAAAGAGGAGTAAATTGTGGGAAGTGAAAGTCAAATGAGAGGAATGGAAAGCAAATAACACTTCATTGCTGTGCAAAGTAAAGTAAAATAACATGATTTGAAGTAGGTGAGACTGCACAATGCAGCCTTCGACCTTTTATCAAGAGTTATTATCCATCCATCCATCCATTTTCTTGACCGCTTATTCCTCACAAGGGTCGCGGGGGGTGCTGGCGCCTATCTCAGCTGGCTCTGGGCAGTAGGCGGGGGACACCCTGGACTGGTTGCCAGCCAATCATAGTTATTATTAAAAATAAAAATGCAATTGATTTTAATTATATGCCTGTACAAAGTGTATATGGACTTAAAATAAAGTTATTATCGATTTTAACTCATAATATGGAAATGAGTTATTGTGTATTGTGTGTTGTAAATAAAAGTTCTAAATATTGTACATGCACAATTGAAAGCCATTTGATAAAAATTAAAAAGGAAATATGACATATGGTTGTCAGTTACACTGAAATCACATTTAAATTTAGGAGCATATTCATCATAACAAACAAATTACAGAGGAACCTGTTATACAGTAATACGTTCATTGGTACCATGAAAAATTGGCTTGATTATCAAGTATCTTGCAGGGGCCAAAGAAAGCAAATACATGTAATCAGATATGTTATTTGAACATATGTTTTATGTATGAACACTCTGATACATTTCCAGCATTCACAACGTTGAAAATCAAAATCCATGTACAGTAAAAATATACGATATACTAGGTAATAGCCTGCATACATGCAACGTATTCCTGTATTATAGATCAAAGGTTAAAAAAAAATAAAACAAGGGGAAAATATAACAGAAACTGTATGCCTAGTTTGTGAAGAAAGTTATTTTGCATGCAAAACGATAGGCATGCTCAAGCACGCCCCGCCCTTTCGCCGAGGGTAACAACATGGCGTCCTTGTTTTCACTCTATAAACGGCTATGGTACAATTAAGTGATGTCTGCCATTTAGAGGCAAGCTGTGATATTACAACATAAAACTATGCAGTGGGCTGCAGGAATGGGATGGCCCGTGAATAGTGAAAATCAATGAAAGGCGTTAAATCCCAAAAAGTCTTTTCCATGAAAACTTTAGTCGGCAAGCTGTATAATCTTCAAGCTTCTGCGTGAGATTTCAAAGGGAACTTTAATTTCTCTGACTCCTATCATATAGTGGCATGTAAAGCATAATGGCGCCACACAGATGCTGCCATATATTCCATGTGGGAATGATAAGACGATGTTGAATGCTTGTAGGAATGCTTCATTGCCCTCCGGGCCAGTTAGAATGTAAGAGTTTGGCATGATTCGAGGTATCAAGGGAGGTGTCAAAGTCATAACACACTATCTTAATGTATTATATGGTCATCAACATTAATCGGTGTACTAATTAACTGGTTAAATGATAATTTAAGTAGTACATCTATTGAAGTTTTCCAAGCATATCGGATTGGAAAATGTCTTCCCTTCCTCCCTCCTCATTTGCCTCGATCAAGTGATATGCAGACATTATTATCATCCAACAGTTTTTTAATTTCTGCCCCCACACCTTTAATCCCCATCATTAAGTCCTACGAATATAGCAAATATCCTATTATGACAAACCATCCTCAAGCTTCCGCCCTCACCTCTTCATATCCTTTCCAGCCCACTTTGTTCCTGTGGGAATTTGGTTAGTAATTATGGTGGATATGGGACACACTTTCACATCCCCCTGGCCAAGGATGCCTTTACAGAGATGTCAGCATTAGACTGCACACTACTGTAAGTGTGTGACTGAGAAGTAGCTTACTCTGTAAAAAGAAAAGGAAAAAAAAATGAAAACTCAAAAAAGTGCAATTCTTCTGCCATTTGTAACGTAATGCATAATCAGCTGTAAACAATGAAAGCGGACCAAAACATTGTGTGTTCAATAGCATTGCTGTATACAGCAAGGTCACAAACTCTCCGTTGTAAGACCGTTTTATTCGAATTATGCATCTGACCAATTACTGCACATAAATGCTTCAGGGGTGTATCTGGGTTTTTTTTGTTTTTGTTTTTTTAAAGTGCAGTAAGTAATGTAGGAGTCAAAATGATGTGAATGAGATTGTGTCCAGATGTATACATATGATTATTATTATTATTATTATTATTATTATTATTATTATTATTATTATTATTATTATTATTATTATTATTACTATGATTACTATGATAATTATTATTATTTTAGTCTTTAGCTTTTGAATTGATTGAAAGGCTGGCTAATCACGGACGCACTGGCTGTACATGCACGTGCGTGTTGCTAATGACAAATAGTAACACCGAATGCCGCTTTTAAGCCATACTCAAAGAACTTATAACCTAACATGCAGAATTTCTCTCACATCTAACCTGAGTGAAATTGACTGGAAAATGTGAAATAAATAAATAAATAAATAAATAAATAAAAATCAAGGAATGTGATTTGATGAACATTAATAGTATGCAAATAGATTGACAACCATCAAGCCTGACTGTGTTAAATATGGTATGGAATTAACAAAATGCTTCCAGATTAGTATTTTAAATTATTATTATTATTATTCCACTAAATTTGGAGACAATCGTGCAAAAACACCAGTGGGTTGTGGAATTAGGACTTACTCTTATGTAGACAGGTATTCTCACTAATGACTTTCAATAAGCAAAATGATAAAACACAGTGTGAATGGATTTAAAGCTCATGCAGTGAGCATGCACATAAATCAAATAAGCATGCATATAAATTAAGAATAGGGATCAAAAAATAAACTGAAATTCAAGACACCAATCCCCTCACATAAACAGTGTGCACACAATCTAATGGTATCCTCTGACATTCAAATGAGGAGCTTCAAAGGGTTTAGCTCAAAAATACTTCTGTTTCTGATACCTTAAACAACTCCCCCGAGGATTGAAATGCTGAGTACACACACTCATGTATTTATGCATGCACGCACACTTGCTTGAACACCTCGCACCTCAGCAAAAACACACTGATTGGTCCCAGTGCAGAGACATTGAAACTAAGATTTTCTTTTTCGTCCTTGGAGATTCTGCATAATGGCACATTTATTATATTTTTCCCAGTGTGCTTTAGTTGTAAGGCTTATTTTCAGATTGCAGGTGTCCCATAATAATATATAAGCTCGCTAGATCACTTCTGCCAACCATCATAATTATTCCTCGTAGTAACGATAAGAAAGCATTTGGCATCAGCTATACGTGAGTGAAAGAGTGACAGCATTTCAGAGTTTTCAAAATGCTCACCGTTCGGAGGGTGACAATATGTAGCCTCAGTTCAATTTCACACATGCTTTGCCCTAGAGCAAAGCCATCGGGGTAGAAGCCAGATGCTGACACCTCCCTGGCTGCTCTCACTCACCTTCTTTGATTTCACACAATACCACACGCGGTCCATCACAAAGACTCACCTCTGATCACATCTGAAAGGCAAGGAGTGTGTTGGTTCCTGGAAAAGAGGATTAAAGTACCCACCAGGCCGATGTTTGCACATAGACACAGCACAGCAATACAGACTTGCATCAATGCGAGAAAAGCAATCTCGGGACAGGCAAGACACCTACAATGCTTACAATGCCACTTTTGGCAGCAGAGAGCTGCACAGATATGCGTGCTGATGAGCAGTTCAAACATGCTCTTCTGCAAACAGCCCAGCTTGAGATGGAGCAATAAAAGCGCACTGCTGCCTTTCAAACAAGCTGTGCTGCTGATGGCCTATCAATGTTGGAGCTTCTGCTCTGTTGACCTTGCAGCATTTGAGGCTAGATATTTAAACAAAGGGTGAGGATGGAAAATAAATGCCTTGACCACCATTACCCAGGTCTATAACATATTTTTTTATTTTATGTGCCACCCTTTCACAAAGTGGACATCATGTACTTATCATGCACTACTGTTACCAAACTAATAAACAGATGTTTAAACTTTGCTTTGTCTTGACATTTCCACAGGTTGAAGATAATTAGCTATTATTATATCATATCACTTTTTGCTTCATTTTATTGAATGCTTGAGTCAATTCTGAATCAGTTTAGGAAACCAGCTACTGACTGACTAGAAAAGCAAATTACCAGAGGTGGGCATTCTGTCAGCAGGCCTACTGACCAACTGTCCATGAGCACGTTGCTGATGGACGCCTGTTTTCCTGACGGATGATGAGAAAGCTCTAAAAAAAAAAAAAAAACACTAATGTTGTGTGCTGAAGGGCTGGATCCCAAAACACAGACACAAATAAGGTTTTAACTATTTATTCACATAACTTGACTAAACGAAAAACAACGAGGATGCATCGAGAGTCATGAGACGCCAAACCCTCTTGGACTGCAGAAAAGGACAGATGAACAGTGAGTAATAATCCGGCGAAGCACACACAATTCTCAGACTGCACCTACAGACAGTGAATCGATTTGATTGGTTGTAGCAAGTAAAAGACTAAAGATTGACATCACAAAGGTCCAGACATCACCTAAAGGATTAAAGATGGACATCACATAGCCTAAAACTAGCTGAAACTAGATGATGGTTATTATGATGGTTACATCAGTTCAAAACAGACACTTGACCTCACACTCAACAGTTCATGAACTCAACTCAAACTTAACCCAGGCGTCACCCCAGACATGAGACAAGACCCAAACATTACTCTTGCATGACCGGAGTCATGACAAATGTGGGTTTTTGTCTGTCAGTGTAGGTTAATCATCACTAACCAGGTCAAGTTAGGGACGGACATCTTAGTCCGACACTGACGGATACCTGTTTTGCTGACAATGGACAAATGACGGACTGACGGGTTGGCCACCTCTGTCGGTCCTAAAATGGCAGACTGATGACCACAGTTGGGCTCGGCTTGAAAAATGACAGACTGACGTTGACGGAAGGGTGTCTAGGGAACTGATAAGTAACAAACATTTGCAAATTGTCCACCTCTGCAAATTACAAGTGTGAAAGCAGGACTGCTCATTTTGTAATAAAGTTAAAATCAATTATCACTGTGCTCACATATGCCCAAAAGAAACAGACCTTAAGTGGCACAGGCTCCTCGTTCTGAGACGATTGTGATGAAGTCTGTGATGAACAAGCTAGGTGTGAACAGACCCTTCAAGCTTTTCAGTTTATGAATACAAGATGAGGTTCATGAAATCATTGCAAAGCAAAACATTAAAAAAAAGTGATTACACACTGCGTTGCACCTGCCTTCTGTTGTTAATGCAAAAAAAAAGGTGTAAACTTTATCATTGGGAATTTGTTAAGTAATAATGTAAACGTTAGTTGTTGGTGCAAAACAAAAATGTTATGTCAGCATGAATATTAGAGCAATATATACTTCTTCAGTTACTCTAACATGTTTCTTGACATTAAAGTATTTGTATCTTATAGCTTGCTTTTTCTCACTCATTTTGTACAACCATTTATATTTTATGCCTTACCACATGAATGAAGCTGCTTGACAACGCAATGGACAATGCACTATTGTAGGACAGCTAATTTACAGTATTTCATTCCCTGAAAGATAACAGTTGGCTCTCCACGTTAATTTAAAAAGGAGAACCATGTACAGTATCACTCCAGTTCAAAAGGCAAGGCTGGTCCTGTCTTTTACACTGCAGTTTTTGACATATTTCACATGTACAAGGCTTGAAAATATTCGTATAATATATACCAGATACAAAACTTGGCCAATACAGATATGCTGGTTGTGACTCTCATGATCAATAAGTGGTCAGCATCGTTTTATGTTTTAGATCATCCATACACTATTGTAAAGAGAAATATTTGCACTTGTTAATCCCTTGAGAAGTCTCATCAAGTGCACTAAATATTTGTAAAAATGCTTCATCCATGCTGGATTGTTTTTCCAAAAAAGGTGACACTCAGTGGCTTCTGATTCCACTGTATATGGCCCAAAACGTTTTGTCTAATTCATGAAATTACTCTCAATGTGTCACTTATGAACCATACTCTGCACTCTGTATATTCTCCATGTCATTTTCTTTTTAGCTGTGGTATCTTTTGATCTTTCACTTGGTCTGCTTCTTGCACTCCTTTCATTCCTTCTTGGAGACATTGGAAGTGAATTATGTATGAACTGGGCTCTGCTCAATTCTGGGGGGGGGGGGGGACTGTGAACACATGCATCCACATTGTCACAATTGGGTTTTGACCCAAATTATGATAATATCTCCACACTGGCAACACATCACATTGTTATCCGCGAGAACCCCACATACTGTGTGTGTTTGTGCACTGAGGATGAAAATATATTCTTGCATATTGTTTTGTTTCACACACATTTCTATTTCATGTAGTAAACCTTCCATGGTCTAGCCAGTCAGAGTAAAAGGGCAGTTGGGAAAAAAAAATCAGGGTCAGCAGAATATGAACTGCTGTCTCCACAGTTGTTTGTATTTCTTGGCCACGATAGCAGCATGATTGACAGGAGGGCTAATGATGAACCTCATGTCTTGTATAAAACAGATTGAAGTAATGTTACTTCTCCACAGTAATTAAATGTATGTGTTCTGTAGACAAGAGACAATGATATTAACAATATATTACATTGTCTATTACGCACAGCAAATCGTGACAGTGGAAGAAAAAAAAAATCACAAGTTACGTCTTATGTCTACAACATACAACATTTTTAGTATTACAGAATTTTTAGTTTTTCCCTTTTAAGTGTATAACAAGGTCACACTGTTGAGCCATATACATCCAAGGCTGGCATATATTTATACTTAGAGTTATTTATACTTATTTAAGATGGCAGTTGACTAGTTAGCCAGCGATGACAGCGTATCACAGCGTTTATCTTCAGAAAAATATGTAGACATGGATGGGTTGCTTTTTAACCCGTTGATATCACTTTTAGCTAGGCTAACACATCACTCACAACATTGAAGTGTGGGTTTACAGACGTAAACCTGAGCAGGTGTCTTACTTCATCAGCCGGGATAGATGTGGCTAAAAATAGATCAGTATCCGTAATGCATTGTACCATTCAGTGGAATTCTGTCAGGTAAAAGGATCATTTACTGAAATTTAAAAAAGAAAAAAAACAACAACATTGCAGCTTCTACACAGTCTTGGATAGAAAACGTCTTCCTCATCATGTACATCTTTAGGTGCATTTGATTGTTTTCAAAGTGAAGTACGCCAACACTCTCTCCAGCATGTACTCATTTCTGCAAACCACAATTAATAATGTTGACGCCAAATAAAATAAATATATTGAAGGGAATTATATGGTGTTTACAGAAAACCCTTTAGAAAAAAGTGTTAATTGTTTCCCCGAATCAAGAGTTTTCATCAAATATAACTAGAAATGAAAGTTAAATTTAATACACTCTATATAATAGTAACTCTTAACTCAAACATGACTTTATTTTTAACTACAGAGAAGCGTTGAAAAGTCAAATCTAAGAAAATACCACCTATTACCACCTTATTTGATTGTCTCACATGTACACTCAAATGGAGTTGGTTTTAGCTCAGAGTTTATTCTAGACTCAAATTTGCGATATTTGATTTAATGCAGTTGTCCGACTCCCCATTAGAATGGGTACAAATAGAAAAAGAAAGCTTCATTATAGGACATTTCTGAATGAGGTTCGAGCCTCCTTCTACAGACAAATTACTCATTAACATGTTTTAGACTGAAGGTGATTGTCTCAGATTCATTTCACAGTCTGGCATTGCACACCATGTCTTTCACAGCTCCTGCATATTTAAGTTTAGCTGAAGTACATTTCATCTCATTTAGAGTCATGTAATTGCCCTCAAAGTTAAAATATTCATCAGACTCAGCACAGTTTTAGCTACGAGCAGTGCAAAAGCCTCCTGCCATTCTTGAAATAGTGCATCTTTAATGGCATGAATGCACTCTCTGTGACACTTAGTGACTTTTCATGTTTTTGGTAAAACTGTCACATCATGTTGCAAAATTGTGGCCCAAATGTTTACTCTAAGACAAGAGGAGTAGAAACAGTTGACAAAGTCAGCTCAAAGTTTTTAGAAAATTGTTCACTTTCAATCAAATTCAAAGGTCAGAGTCAGACAACCATTTGCTGTGATAAAAATAATATTTAACATATATAAAATGCCTAACGCATTATAATTATTACTTTTACCTATTCCAATAATTTACTGCTTAACAAAAACTTATATTTATCTTTGAATTATAGTTATAGTTATGTGGTTTCACTTTTTAACAGAAAAAAACGTGTTGATTTATTATCTTTGGCTTACTTTGAAAAACACACGCCCATGTATAATACGCTACCCACAAAAAGACAAAAAAATTCCTTAAAAAGCATTTTAATAATTTGAACATTTTTTTTTTATTAAGCTCCCTGACAGCAGTGTAACCTCCCACCCCACCCCCTTCAATTTGCGATATGTTGTTGCAAACAAACAAACAAAAAAATACATTATTCATTAAATTATGAGTTAATTTCCATAACTTTTAGAGCTTCAAATTATGTAACGTAGTACCATTGACCATGCTTGTAAATGGCGACGCAGTGACATACTAAGAAGGACGACAGAGGTGTTGCGTGCACATCATTAACATTTTAAGTTGAAATATAACAGTTAATGCTAAGCATTTGTCATTCTACAATGTCATGAGTCGGCTGAACCAACCTAACCTGGTCGAGTGTCAGAAGCGTCAATTCATGTCGTCAAAGGCATGCATGACTCAGATGTAGAGAGAATGCAAATTATGTCAAAAAAAAAAAAAAAAAAAGTCTTTGTTTTTATTTTTTGTTAACAATAATGATGAGTACTGACAAGACAAGGAGAGGTAGGACTCAGACGCAGGATTGAGGTAGGCCACCAAGGCAACAGGTTTATTTCCGGCCAACAGCTGTCTCCTCTCAAACTGAGAGGAGAACGGGGAGTCAAAAAAGTGGGGAACAAAAGGCGCTCCACTAGGGAGGAAAAAACAGGCAAAAGATACTGTGGACAACAAAAGGCGCTCCGCTAGGCAGGAAAAAGGGCTCAAGGCACAAGGGGTAACTAAAGGCGCTCCACTGGAGAGGAAAAGGCACAAAAACAAGGCAAAAAGACAAGGCACCGTGAACAAGGTCATGAGGACTGTGGGACGCTTCCATACACTGAACTGTGACACTTCGGCAGGGAGGGGAGAATGCAGATGGCTTTTATTGTGTGTCTTGATTGGTGGCAGGTGGTGGTAATCATGGGCGGGGACCGGTAATTAGGGAGCGGCAGGAAGGGCAAGTGACCTGGGGTGAGAGGAGAGTTAGAATTTTCAAAATAAAACGGGAAACATGGATACAAAATAAAAGCATGGGCCGTCACACCGGTGGCGGCGTGACAAGTACTATTTCGATGCACTGAAATTCATACTTACGTCCAACAGAAGCATGACCACTCACAATAAGATGGAAGACTTGACCTGTCCTGTCTGTACACGACACACACATTAGCATGTTTTACATGGTTTTAGCTTTGTATTACAGTATATCAAATATATGTTTTCCATGTGTGCCACTAACACTGTACTAGACTACATGTGCCCAGACACTGCATAAGTACATGTCAGTCACCCGTCGGGTTTCATACAGAATGACAGCCCCATATTGAGTTGAAGCTTGCTTGAGGCTCAAAACCAGGCGTGGGTGGACATAAACACATAAATTCATACAGGCACACCACCCTCCAGTGGTACTGAAACACAGCCATTCTTCAGCGGGGACTCAGATGCAAATAACCTACAGTAGCGACAGACCTTGGGGATGAGACCCTTTCACCAAACTTCCAGAGACAGTGGCAATGTGAGCCAACAGTTCTGTGCTGATCCAAAACATCTCACAGTTTCTCTCTTTGTGCTTTTGCAGAACTAGGATGGCCCAAGTCAGATAATATATACGACAGAACGTACAAATTCAGCAAAGGTTTTATCGCATTATACAATCAAACTACATTTTTTAGAAGTCATATGGTAACAACATCTTAAAGTAATTTAGAACTTAAAGACAACACATTTATGTTAATATTCTCATTTGATAAATGTTGCATGAAGTAGGGACATGAGATAAGGTGTTTACAATATTTATACAGTGAAGTAATTTTGACTTGAGTCGTCAATAATGTAGTGTGTTGGACTGAGCCTCCAAACTGTCCTTGTCCATATTTAACTACCTCATTGGAGCCAATAAACTGTTTCTGCTAAGACCTTGGTTAGCCTTTAAGGGACCCACATGAATTATAAACCATCCGAAGGGACAAGGTAAGGGTTTCCATCAAGAGAGGGACATGAGGCAAAGTGATTTGAGCCATCATCCAACAATAAAAATAAAGTGGCTATGACATCTCAAGAGACAAAAATTGCAGCCATGTACCTTTCTTGGGGAATATATTCAAACTCTGGCTTTTATTTTGCACTCAGCTATTGGCCCGTGCAATTGTATGACTGTTTCAGTTTATTTACATTATGATGAGGTGTGGTGTTATTTCTGATGTACATTAAATATTATAAATACATTGCTGGTAAGGAACTTGACTAATTACTATTTTCGGAATTACTATTTTGTTTTTCAATTTGTCTATACATTCAATAGATGTCTCGCATGCCTTAAACAGTTTGATTTTTCTGTGTGTGGAAGACTAAAGATGGGTGATAACCACAGAAACCCCAATGGAAACTTGTTGCAAAATGTGACCGCATCAGAATAACTCAATTGGCGATGCAATAATTAAACATTAATGACATACACACTAATTATATCTAGCAGATGCTAAAATAACTTCAGTTGAAAAACATAATTGCTAATGACTAGCATTAAACAGATCCGAAGCGGCCTATCAAATAGCACATTTTTCCTGAGTGAAAACATGTTGGGGTTTTTTCTGTACGATTCACAACCAAACAATATTTAGTGCCCCAAAAGAAATTATAAACACACTGTTGGACTCGGCTCAACAATAGTGTAAACCAACAGCTGACAGCTAGCTCCTTTCGAAACCTGTGAGCTTTAGTGAGGGGCTGGCAAACAAACAACCAAGAATGATAGTTATGCACGCATCAGACTAAAATATTTTTAAGGTGACTTCATCAACAACCAATTCTCCTCTGCTAAGGACATGAACAAAAGTTGGGGGGGAACCAAACTTTAAATTGTTGTGTCATCTGATAGTCTCTTCTGTGAAGCAGTTCTAAAAAATTCTTGGGGACCCCCAATAACAGCCTACTGATGACTGCTGGGGGACACATGCTCATGGAAAATGAATGACTCCAGGTCACTTTAATGCTCAGACGGATCCCTGTTTGACAGTCCCGCTGACACAATCTGCCCACGTAAAATCAAGTATAAGAAACTGGCAGTGTTGTAGCCCCGACCACTGTCGCTATTAACAGAACTCAATGAAAAAGTAAAAAAAAAAAAAGAATACATTGTATCGTATTTGATCCCATATAGCATTGCAGATTGCTGCAATGACCTACCGCTCAGATATAAGAGTAGCTTGAGCAGGGTTTTTGGGGGTGTTTATCCCACCATCCCTCCTGAGTGGATCATTCACTGTAGAGCAGGAATGAACTGCTTTCGCTTCACAACAGCAATTCATTTAACGACTGCAATTGGGAATACATTCCATTGGAGATTCGCAGATCAGCGGACCTCTTCTCCACCATCCGCCCATTCAAGTGGCATAAGACAGTGGCAGCATAGAAAACAGAGTCGGGGAAAGAGAGCAGGTCTAAGGGGTATACTAAATGCTAAGACCTACAGACCACCAGTTCCAAGCCTTTTTCTCGCGAACTGCCATAGTCACTCTGCAACAAAATAGATGAACTACGACTGTGGATAACTCACCCACTGGATTACTGTGTGACGGTTTTAACAGAGACTTGGTTGAAATCTTTCATCACAGATTCTGCCATTAAGTTAGCAGACGATGCTAGCTTCAGAGCAGACAGAACCAATGAATCTGGTAAGAATAGCAGAGGGGTGTTGTGCGTCTGTGAATGGTGAACATTGAAAACATCTTCAAACCCTTTGAACTTTTTCATCGCACAATCACGTCACAATCACGAACTTGAAGGTATGTTTTTTTTTTTTTTTTTTTTTTTTTTTAGATTATATCTGATAGACTAACCCAAAGTAAGACACAATTGTGAATGTTATATTGTTGGTTAATCACATAAAATAAAACCTCAATAAAATTATTTAATAGGTATGTAGATTTTTTCAAGGCGCTGTATATTAGCAAACACAAAATATTGTAAACTATAAAGCAAAGTAAAAATTATAATTAACATTTAACACATAAGTAAACAATGTAAACAACAATACAAATGTGTTTGCCTTACACAACGGGATTCTACTTTATAAAATAAAGCCATCTATTTCCATTCTCCTTTCTATACCTAATGAGTTAGGTAGGCAGTGTGTGTCCTAGTGTGCTTCAGAACATTAGTTTTATGACCATGGAAGCGCATAAATACATTGTTGTGAAATGCCAGAGGTACATATAATACTAACATTTTAAAACATGTAAAATGCTCTCATTGCCATCAGGTAATTAAGACCTCAATGGAAATCTATTTTATCACTCAAAAAAAAAAAAGAAAAAAAGGGAAAACCAAACTCACACGTGCTTTGCAATGGTTCTTTCACACTGGTGTAGCAGCTTTAGGCCAGCTGAGGTATTTGTGTGAATTCCAGCCTGTCCCCTTGTCACATACATCAGTGGCCAGAGAGCATCCTGCTTGACCCAGCCAGACACCTGAGTACTATACTGTCGCCAGCCAGCTTATTGTGGTGTTGCTCACCAGAGCACAGTCTACCTCCATTTTGTAGACCAAACAAAACAATCAAGTTCCACCAGTAATAATCGTGTTTTTGATTGAATTGAAAACATCTGATGTTGAATATTTAAGAAAAAAGTAAACTCAAGTGCTTAAATCTGAAGTACGAGTACATCAAAATAAAATAAAACAATGACCTGTGATCGGCAGGTAAAGTAAAAGTCTCCTATTCCCTGAGGAAGAAAAGAATACAACTACTATTTTGTGCTGTATTTTATTGTAATATTGAAAATGTCAGTCATCTTTAACCTTTTTGTTCTGTGGTGTATTATTCCTTTTGCGCCAAATCCTTCTAAAAAAAAAATGTATAAGTAGATTATGTCTGGATGTTTAGTATCTACAATATTGCAGCGTCATGTCACTACTTCTATCTGAAATGAGTATGGAACGGTGACATTGTTTTTATGATGATGCCTGTCTTTCGTGAACATGCACATGTTTGTGTGTGTGTGTGTGTTGTTCGGTAGAAGGTGTAGAAATGTCATCCTGTCACAGTAGACGCATCAGTGAGAGCAGGTGTGTTGTGACAGACAGGAGTGACATTTAACTGTAGTTTTTATACCAGAAATTCCATCCATCTCTGTCTTGCACACAAGCACATCCTGGAGGCATTCATCAAAATACATCTACCTTCAATGAACTTCAATGGATACACACTTTATACTTTGGCTTAGGGTTCTACATAATTATGCAGAATAAGTTGGTGAACACATGTACTGAGGTAAACCCTAGCAACTTTCATTCATTTCCTACTCCTTTTTCTTGTTAAGGGTGAGAGGGTTGAGCTGGAGCCGATCACAGCTGACCTCACAAGAGATGGAAAGACCCTGGACGAACAACATTTCCCACTGGCATTCATACCTACGATCAATTTTGACTCAATTGACTTGCCATACAAAAACACTCTCACGTCATGTCAAAAAAAGGAGAGAAAATTAGTAACAACAGTTAATTTTTGTGAAGAACTGCAGTTCGTCTTCTGTCCACATGGGCTAGATTGGACCCCCTGATGGGCCGTATGTTAGAAACCCCCTAAATGTTTACCAACATAGCACGTAGCTGTGTGAGCAGCCGTTTTCAGTGATGAATATTTATCAAACATAATATAGGAGTCGCCTCACTGATTAACTCAGTTCATCATAAGAATCAAATGTCAAGAATGCAACTCTGACAATATTTCATAACAGCACAGAATTGTGTTTGTTATTATTATTTGACCTTGAACTGAAAAACACTATTTTTATTTATCTTTTCTTTAGTATATTTATTTATTTATTTATTTACTTTTCAGCATGTCCATATTTTAAATGTGTATAGTCTGGATATTTTAAAAATATTTTAAATTTTTATCTCGGAATATTATTGTATGCTATTGGTTTTGATTCATATTTACAGTATGTTAAAAAATGTTTCCTTATAATCTGTTCAGTTGATTTATATCCTATGTCCCTACATAAATTGGGCTTTGAGTTTAGGACTCCTTTGCAATTAAGTTTAGCACCCCTGCTTTAGATTCTAGACAGGATATCTTGAAAAGTAATTAATTGTTTGTGTACAGCCAACCAAGCATCACATAATCATATACAGTACATGTTTAGGTTTATTCACTCTGTAATTCATAATTATCTGTAACCATCTGAATATTTAGGGTGCACTCCTACATAATATTATTATTAACATTTACACAAACTGTCAGTGCACAAACTGGCAGTACAATGGCAGTAGGTGGTAGTACCAGCAGCAGCTGAAGCCTCAGCTTGGAAAATGATTACCCTGGGAGAGGAATTAAGAGTCAAGCAGATTTGGAATGCTGCCATGATGACAGCTAAGCCACTGAGATGCTTCGTGAACAAACCTGACATGGCCATAAAGGGAATTATGTGGATACCACACAAAACTTGGCTGTGGAGAAGGCAAAGAGGGCTAAGAAAGATGAAGTGTGTGCTACAGCATGCGTTCAATTATCAGAACTGCAATGATCCGGTGATTGGGTATGAAAACTTGAACCTGCATCGGAGTGTTGTCCCGTCTAGGATGTAACCCTGTTTGTTGCCCAGGCATGTTGAACAACATCTGTACTCAAACCAGTATTCAACAACGCGGCATGCTGTGTATTGCCCAAAGAATTCTCAGGTCAAAAAACAACATCTTAAAGACTATCCTGTGCTAGATTTTATTAAAATCATATCCAGCTGAACACCTCGTGTTGGTACATCTGTATTAAAATCCATTCTTTATTAAGACACATTCTGTTCTACATCAGGAGAAACACAAATCTCAGTCAACAACATCGGGCTCCTGTTGTGCACCTTCAGTGGGCAATTGTTTTCTTTTTAAAAAAAAAAAAAAACATTATCTTGTGCTGAAAATGTCAAAGCAACACACAATAGCTGGTGCAAAAAAAACTACAGGTGGCTGCTGTAATTTGCAGGTTAACAGAAAATGTGTGAAAGTGACTACCTTTTATATACAGTAATGATGTACTTACAAGTCAGAGTACAAAGCTGAGCTTAGTTTTTGGTCCGAGTTTGGTTAAATCCAAGTGCTGTACTGACAACTTTAGACTGCCATTGACATTGCTTTTTTTTTTAATTATTCCAAGAGCCATTCAGTTATCTAATTCCTATCCTTGTTTCTACACATTTATTCATTTATGTAACTTTTATCTTGTTTATTTTTTAAGTATCATTTTTATTTTGTAATGTTTAAGTTTAAAGGGGCTGTCTGCCGGATTCACTCAGGAAAATGCACTTTTTAAATACAGGATGTACACACTTGAACTTTCTCTCAGTGTACACATCTGGGTATATGTTAATATTTGGTGGTGATTTCCATTGCCAGCTTACTTTTGCGAAACATGCCTTTTGCGCAAAACTGAGGGTAATGGAAACTCACCTTGAGAGAAAGTTAAAGTGTGTACATCCTGTTTTTGAAAAGTGTATTTTCCTGAGTGAATCCGGCAGACTGTGCCTTTAACTACAGTGCCTTGTCATGGAAGCCTCAACACTGAGAAGTATGTTCGTGGTGGCCCACTGAGAATGCAGATTCCCCAGATCCAGGAAACTGGGAGGCTTTTCACATTGTGGAAAGTCCACCCCGGTCTATCCGGGTTATGATTTTGAAATTCTCAAACCCATGTCAAATGAAATAATAAATAAACTGTATACAGTATAATATATACAGTACAGCCCACATTGCTCTCATGCACGTATGTTTTATTTGGGGTCAATGCAATGATATAACACCAACAATATTAATCTTTTCATTGAATCAGAACTTTTGCTGCCTAGTGTGACTGAATGGGGAGCGATGGAGCAGCAGCAAACATTAGGGAGGCCAGAAAAAGAGGCAGAAGAAATGATTGTGTGTGTTGAAGTGTGACTGGACTGCACTACTTGACTAATGAGCGGCCGTTAACTCCAATGAAGACAGGGCTCATTGTGGCAACACTTGACCCCAGTGCTGCTAACACTAATGTTGTGTGACAGGTACATATAAACTTAGTGCCACGATCAAGCCCAACCAACTCTGGCCATCAACTCTCTTGCTCTTTTTGTCTGCACGAGTGTACAGACTTGAAACAATACTGTATTTGCTAAGACTTCTTCATGAATGGCTTTGATTTGTATGGCTTCGCTTCAAGCCACAGTGTGCAAAGAACAGATGTTGCTATGAAATGATTTACAGAACCAATGACAAAATGTGTGAACATTCTCTGCCTTGGAAAAGAGCTGTCTGTTTGCATTTTTAGCACATGTCAATAGTCATCATAGAAAACAGGAAGCATCTCATGAACTGACTCAATCATTTGCAATTGACGATTTCACACTTTCAAGTTTACAATATCTTTACAATATGACCTCACTGGAATATGATTCAAATCATCAAATGTTTATGACCCAGAAAGCTGAAACACATATTTTTTTGTGCAAGACACCTGATTGTGCCTTTTCCTCCAGTCAGTACAGAGAGACCACCTGGATGCAGGGACTGTTTGAATAGCTGACTAAAAGGCCCGGTGCCAGAGGCAACCTGCCATCATCTGTGTTCAGGAAACCTTCAATCAAATAACCATAGACTTGGTTGGCTTATAGCCTGTTCCACACTATCTATTAAAGCCATGAAATTTCCACCTGTCGCTGTTCTGTGGGAAGAGCATTGAGGTATCTGCAAACTCTCACAGCCTGTGTGAAAACTCAAGACATAGCAGAAATCCAGGGCCAGGGTGTGAAGTTTAACACAGCCTCACTTCTGCTTCTGACACTTACAGAAGTTAAGTGAAAAAGCAACAACACCAGCATAAAGTGTGAGCAGTCAAGTCATAGTTTGACATTACTTTCTCTCACATACTGGTAGCCTCGTGTGAATGTGAGATTTTAAAATGCACACTTCTAAAACTGGAGATGTACTCTAGTGTCTCTGATGGTCATTTTAAGAGCACAAAGCGATCATCACCAGTTTAACATTCAAACAAGCTAGTGGCAGTGACAGGTACAGTAAATTCACCTTTTTTACTGTCCACTGAGGCAGGTATCACAGATCCCTTCTTTGGTGTCATTAAGAAATATAAAGGGTCCAGTAGTATTGTAATACTGATGCAACAATGATGGATATTCATAAATAGATGTCTATGAAGAAAAAGAATGACACTTTGGAGCCCAATGACATCACATCTTAAAGCAGTTTAGGGACTCATTATTGACTCTTTAAGAAGTTAAATACTTGGTGCAAGTGTGTCATTGCTGTTATGACTGTTGGTATTGTCTATTGATTATAGAGGACCTTTTAAAATGGCTTACGTTATTGGTATGGACTATAAGAATGCAATATCTGTTGCCTATAGTAGGCAAGGCAAGGCAAGGCAAGGCAAGTTTATTTGTATAGCACATTTCATACACAAGGCAACTCAATGTGCTTTACACGAGGAAAGACAACACATAAGCATCAAGAAACAGTAGTTAACATTCAGAGGAAAAAAATAAATAAATAAAAATAGGTTACAAAATTTACTAAAAAAAAAAAACAAAAAAAAACAAAAAAAACCAAAACCAAAAAAAACACTTAATTAAAGCTGTTTAAAAGTCCCTAATCAAAGGTATAAGAAAAAAGCAAAGTTTTTAACCTGGATTAGTAACATCACCATTATTAGCACTTAACAATTCAGTTCGTGGTATAACATGATATTTTTATATATATTATGACAAAATTGTTTAAATTGTTTAAGATAGCAGTACTATAACTTTCAGGAAGTGCTCTACATTTGTGTTTTATAGATTAGAGATGGGGGTGGGATTAAATAAGTTTTTTTCTCCCCACTCCCTTTTAGGCAAAATAATATTTGTTCCTCTTTTTCTCTTATTTTTTTCTGTTTATACTATGAAACTATAGTATGAATTGTTGCTCCTGTGTTCAACTGTAAGTTGTTGCCTGAAATAAATGAATGATTTCAAGCACAGGAGCTGTTGAGACAGTTCTGTACTGCAGTGATTGAAGCAGTTCTGTGTTTCTCCACCACACTTTGGTTTGGTACCGTCACAAAAAAGGACAAAATCCCACTGCAATGGACAGCCAGGAATGCAGAAAAACAAATCATTGCTACTCTCTCTATATATTTGCATCTAACCTAACTTGAGTGGTTGGTACCCTTCTACTTTGTATTCATGATATACTGCTAATGTGTTGCATCATTTTGGCCATTTTGTTTGTGGGAGCTCATCTTACGCAACGGCACTGACAAGCTTAAATGGTTTGACCTCATAAGCAGTGTGCAATTGTCCATATAGCAGCTCTTCATTTGCTCTTGTGGGCCTCGAGCATTTTTTGTTTGAGTTGTTCTTCCAGCGTTAACGCTCGAAGCAGAGTCATGCTGTGGTGTGTCGCACAGTGCCTCATATGTATTTGTCACCATACACACTCTACGAAAGCTGACTGCAGGCGGAGGGTGAAGAAGACAAAGAGGGAGACAGAAAGTTTGATGGGTTTACAGAGACACTTTCATAGATACAGTCAGTTTTTGATGGTTTGAGTTGTAACTTTTTCCATATGGTTTGTCTTGTCGCTCATCTGAAGAGGGGGACAGATGGAAGGATGCTGGGGATGTCGCTCTCATGCATACATTTGAAACTTGTTTCTTCTGGATTCCCTCTGCGACATCAAAGCAAAAAAAATGCAAAACTTCTGAAGATTAATATGGATAAAGTCATTGAGGCAGTTTTTAATCCAAACATTTTGTCATTTAAGTAAACCAAACACAAACTAGAAAAAAAAATGCAATTATTTTAGAGCATTTGGACAGTTATTTTTTTTTCTTCTTCTTGCCCTTTTCCTAACAATTTGTATTGAACCTCAAATTTTTATCTCAACTTGCTGGCCTTTAAACTAAATGATTAAATTACTACATGTATTTAAATAGATCACCTTGGAAAATGTCAAACAATAAATTATTGTCTCTACATTTGTGCTGTTTTATCATCCTGGCTAATTAGCATTTTTACTACATTGCCATCATTGCTTGTCCCGTTTGCAGTTTCACACCTGTAACTAGCACCAGCAAAATAATTACAGTATAATGCACTATTATTAAGCGCTGCTTTGCAAAGTTCCGTTTGCAGGAAACACCACTGATATCCAAGTGTTTGTGAGTCTAATTTGCGTGAAGTCAGAAATAAGCTATCGTGTCAGCACACCTCTTATTAGCAGAACTTTGCTGCAATTAACAATTGCCATCCGTTTTATGTAAGACCCTGACACGAGAGCACCAGTTTATACACTGAAAATAAATGTATTTTAGAGCAAGAGTAGAGCTACAGGCTGTGATTGGCTGGCAACCAGTTCAGGGTGTACCCCGCCTACTGCCCGAAGCCAGCTGGGATAGCGGTTCAGAAAATGGATGGACGGATAGAGCTACAGGATGTATTAAGCTTATTGTGATCACTGACTGGGCATAAGAAAAAAAAAAAAAACAGGGTGAGGTTATAACAATTAAATACTACAATATTTCCAATTGAATCCTGGTGGGAAAAGATAATTCCCTGTAAATGACCTTTGATCACACTCTCAAATTAATTGTCAACAGTCAGGCACTCGCTCTGGTGAAGAAAATTTGAAGATGATCAGCCTGTAGAGGGCCAAGAATGTTATGTCTGTGCGCTACATCCGCAATATGTCAGCATCATATGTGAAGCAGGCTGATGATAATGCTGATTCAAACGTCAAAGGCAGCTGCTTCTGGATGCCAATTGTACCGGTGAGCAAAAATGTTATAAAATCAAAATGTATTGCATTAGGCTAATATTCCTTGAGTCTTCCAAACTGTCTATAGGGATAGCGTTATTTTATTAGTATTTATTTTATTTTATTAGGTTTATTTTGAATTTTAATTTTTTAAGTGAAATATCGTAGAAATCATAACATTGGAGAAAATGCAAAAAAAAAAAAAAGAAAAAAGAAAAAAAACCCATTAAATTCCAAAAACAGGTGAATGCGCAAAAATTCATGTGCCAGTACAACTAACAGTATTGCTTAGGTATTCCTTTTACATTTGCCTAAATAATTAATAGTGGCACATAATTCACATTAGTTGACTTGACAGGGAAAAAAGAAAATACTTCAAGTAAGCCATGACCTCTGATTGCATACCTAATTGACACCAAATATGTGTTCTGTAGCACAGTATTGTTCGACCGAAACTCAGTTTAAAGGTACTTTATTCATTTCCAACAATCTGCAAATGATCTTTTTTTATTTTCTATTTTTGTAAGATTGTGTAAAATTGAGTATACAGCTGTGGAGCTTTTTGTGCTGTGTGTGGAAGAAGGTCTAATCTGTCCATAATGGTTTCTACTCTTATACTGGCCACATTGAGCCAGGACAGGTGTCAGTGAGACAACGGGCTAACTCACCTATCTCTCACCTGTCCATTCATTAAGAGGCCTAATCTCACACACATTTGCACAATAACAGCCTTAGAAGCTTACAGTAGTTCAAGATATATCAGTTGTGACATGGGGCAACACTTGGGATGAATTTTAGAGTAAAAAGAAGTTAGCCTCTACAAAACAATTGAACCATCTGTTGCACATATTACTCCATATAATATGAAAATCATATAAACACATTGCATTCAACTACATGCTAATCAGCAAAGACTGCAGTTAGCATCATTTACATGATGTCTATGGCTTCCAATCGCTCATGTACCTGCAACTGTTTATCCGTATGTGATTGATGGAGGGGTATATCTATCCCTGCATCTGCCACTCGAAGCTCCTCTGTCCCCAAAGCTTCAGTCCTCCTCTCTTACCTGCCCTCACCAGATGGCTCACCACCTGCCTCGACAATCTACAAAGGCTGCAATTACCCTTCATGTCCAACAAAAGGAAACTCACTCTTCAACAAATACAAGATGCCTCAACAAGCTCACTCATAGACATGAGACACCCAGTTAAAAAGTAACTGGTAAACATTTGCATACATTTTATAAACCGCATGGGTATGAAATTGAAGGTATGGAGCAAATGTTTGGGAAGCTTAAACATATTCCTCTCCTCGGGAAAACAGTCTGGCATTGTACAACAAAACATAGCTGCCCCTAGACAAATTATACACAGTACTTTTATCTAGTCATTTGTTCTAAGTGTTCAACACATTACCTAAATTACTTTCTTACACATGATCTCACATTTGCACTCATACAAGTGCACAAGCGCAGGGGTATGTCATCATTTGGATACACATCCAGGAGATAATGATGGGTAGAGGGAGTGGGATTTGTTAGATCTCCAAGCCTTTTGCACCTTGATGATGGTTATTATCCTGTCAAACTGTGACTCTCCCTGTGTAGAGTTGTTAGAGACTGCAAGATAGTTTTCTTTGTTCACCATAATAACGCACAATAGAGTATGTGTTTGTGTGTCTGCAGGCACTTCCCTGTTGCTGCTGCTAATTACGGCGTCTGACTGACAGCTGTAATATACACAGCCATGGCTTCACCTAACGCACAGTTGCCCTTGCCAGTTCAAAATCAAGAGGAAGAGAACTAAATGAGAGCCCTAAAAATGTTTATCTCATATTTGCTTTTCATCTCTGTGATATTCAGAGGTGGTGTTGACTTTTTTTCTTCAATACTCATCCATCCATTTTCCATACCGTTTATTACTGTTCTATGTGAGCTGGATTCAAGCAAACTGTGCGGAAGCACTCGCATTCATACAAAAGGACCATTTACAGTCTTTAGTTAAGTTAACATGCATGTTAGAGACTAAGCAACTCCACAATAGAGAAAGAATGGATTTGAACCTTCAACCATAGATGTGGGAGGCAGATGTGCCCACTGTGCCGCCCCTCATTGGAGCTATAGGACAAACTATATCTTCTCCCATTGTGATTTCCTGTGTGTAAATAGCCAATACTTTTGTCCACATAATTCAAGTCATAAAAGAGGCTCACCATCCTTCAAAGGTGCCTCAAGCATATTGGCGTGTGTCTATTTTGCACGTGTGATGCGGTAATTAAACATTAGATGCGTCCCTTAAGTATATTGCCTGAAAGTTATTCCGAAGTTCATACTCCCTCCTTTGTTCATTTCATTTCTACGTTGACCAGATTTATTTTCTGTCGGCCACGCACCAGCACTTTTCAATAAGCTCGCTTCTTTAAATTCATACCCAAGAGAACATTGATTTGGTTTTATTGAAAAGAGCATCCCTCATTTGATGCATGACCTGACGATGGCTTGAGCTGTCAGTGAAATGTCCATAAAAGCCAAAGCAATGAGAGCTACAAAAAAAAAAAGAAGAAAAAAATCTCTTACATGCAATTCATCAGACTGCCATCCACCTATGTAATTAGTCAATCCATGACCATGATTGATAGATGAAATATAATGCATTTCCTTTTTACTGTTTGCATTGAATTTGACTACTGGTTATTAAAAGAATTGGTTATTGTTGCTTTCAGACTTGTGACATACGTATGCACGTCTTTTCTCACTGGAGGAGACCAATCAAACTGAGCTCTGTGCTTTTATGATAACCAAGGGCAGACAGTCTAATTCTATCAATTGCAAAACAATTTATTCCATGTTGGTGATTTTAAATTAATTGTCCACTTCAAGTCCACAGGCATATTTTGACTAATAATTCACAAAGCAAATGCAAATACCAGTACTTCAGAATTTATGCAGAAATAAAGGTCAAGATAGTAACTATAAAAATGACACATCATGAAACTAAGCGATAATTTATCCGATATTAAAATATTATATGCATACACAAATGGCATAGTATTCACTTGTACCAAACAATAAGTCCCACTAAAATATAAAATAGGGATCGACTGATTATCAGCGCCAATATTTGCCATTTTGACATATATCGACTAAAACTACTGGTTGATAACAGATCATATTTAAGTTGTGTAAAACTCAGTGCAGTGTTTATATATTTATTTGTAATATATAAAGCATATTTTCCATTTAAGTTTCTAAGAGATTCTGCTGAGCCTGGAACTCATTGTACTTTTTGTTTTTGTTTGAACTTAAAACAAAACTATGTAAAATATTAACATTTAGCTATACTGAAATTTTGGACAACTTTAATTACTGTCGAAAATGATTGTTTAAGTTTAAAATGAACTTCTAAGACATGCTGCTGTGCCTGAGATTCCTGCAGTTTTGCTAGAATTTGAAAACAAAGATGTCTATTACATAAGATTAAAAGAAAAAAAACTTTAACATGATGAAAATCTGAAAAGCTGTTTAGTAAACATGCTTAGAGGCACTTAAATTATGTATTGGCATTGGATTATCAAAATTTTGACATAAATATTTTCATTTTTATTGTAAATGAATATGGGCTACAAATATCGGTTACTGGCCCCCTTGACTGAATAATCGATATTGTTATTGACCCTGAAAATAAACATATCAGTCTATTTCTACAGTATATGCAATTGCATTTTAAAAATGTTATAAATTATTTTGTTTCTACAATGTAAACAGAGGTAGGGGTAGGGCACTGAACTCCAGTCCTCAAGATCTGCTGTCCTGAACCTGATCATTGAATCAGGTGTACTGGAGAAGGGAATCATCTAAAATTGGCAGGGTAGTAGCGTTCAAGGACCAGAGTTACCTGATTTACCTGTAAATGATCAGTATTTGATTCAGTAAGAATATTATGTTAAGTTATTTCCAAATGTAATTCACTGCAAATGTGTAGAAACTCAAAATGTTCCATTCCCCAACAGTAAAAAGTAGAGTTTGTAGCTTGTGTGCAATCAGAAAAAAAACAACTTTCCCCTCTTACAACAGCTTTCCAATACAGTAATGGAGAGAGGAAATTTTGCTGTAGAAAATGTTAATGTAGAATAGAATCCGATTTTGCAGACTTGCTGCAGAATGGCTTGGATACAGAGAACTGTAGTATACAGTAGCCTATTAAAGTCACTGTCATATACAATTAGATTGACACAATTTTATTGGGTGAACGCTTACTTTTAGTGCTTAAGTTTGACTGAAGGTGTGGTCACCTTATTGTGTTGTATTTGACATATTTTCTATATGAGCCTGATCTACTGAAGGTTTGCACATGCAAGAGCAGACGCAAATTTGATTGCTCACGTAAACAGATGTGCTTGCTGATCTACAATCTGCTAATAGGGCTCACCCACGGTGCCAAATGCACAAATTCCCTTGCAGTTTATCATGTGCATTCCGGGAGGAGTGTTATGTAAATAGATTGATTTAGCGTGTGCAATGTGATTTATCAAACCCAAGAAGACTTGAGAACTGATTTGGAGACTCACAGGAAGTTGTCAGACCATTTTTAACTAAGAAAAATTATCCTTATCTTTCAATCACAAAACCTAGTTTAGCGTGATGGTTTGGGAATTTGGCAGTTGTGGGTAACAAAGGTAATTTTCTTTTACGTTGTATCTGAAATTAGAATAAAGTATAGACCAGCTGGAAGCACGTCTAATTTGTGGTGCAAATCAATTTTGGTGAATTTGACTGAGGTACATGCAGACAGATTTTGAGCACCACGGACCATCGGATTTAAATAAATATGACAACAATGTGAATCAAACCCTCTGAATCGTTAATACAATAACATTCATGAAGTGTCTTATTTCTATTATAATCATCATTAATTTATTATATTTTTAAAATCACGAATACAGACATGTATGACTGGTTTGTTAGACTTCATTGTTAAGTCCTAAATCCCAGAAGCCATTTATTTTTTCTTGGGTTTTTTGGTACTTCATTAAAAATGACTTATGTGGTTGTCGATATCAGTTTCCTGCTGAGAAAGTGTGACTAAGCACAGAGACCACATATACATTATATTCTCCTCTTATCATAATTTTACATGATGAAATATCACATATCAATCAAGTTGTTGGGTTTAAAGGATATTGCTTCATGATATGATCTGTCAGACCGCTCAATCACTTGATCACTGAAAGTCGACTGTTTGATGGAGCCTGCTAAATGCCTATTGTCAAGCTAATTGTCTGTACCATCTCCAGAGCACACAGAACTGTCAGGAAGATTAACTGCCCCACAATCTGTATCATAGAGTTATACTTGGATTGTATTTTCTATTCTTAAAAAAACGCTGATTTTCAAACTTTACATGCTCGATACGCGCATGTGATTCTGGCTGCTGCTTAAACAAAGCAGACACCAGAAACGTCACATTAACTTCTCTTCTTTGTTGCTCTTTAACTCACAAATATTGTATTTTGTGTTTTTTTTTTTTATTAGTTCAATTTTCAAGTAATAGCTGTTTCCATTTTTAAAATCAGATGCAAATGGAGAATTCAAATTGGTATTCAGATCTGCTCTGAACAAGTGCACACGCTCATCATGCCGAAAACAATTATTTTATTTCTTCGCTTTTTCTCCTGGCACTACGAGTATATTCACTTCTGTGTTATTTTGTCCACTTATTTCCGACTATAACATTGATTTTTTTTTCTCTCTCTCTCATATTTGTATCTCTCCTGCCTTCTCTGATCGTATAGTTACTTCGGCACATTGCAAAGAGCTCTTCAAATGAGGTTTTGCTTCAATCTGTTTAACTGTCATAAATGCTCATTCACAGAACTTTTAACACATCAACAGCCCACATTAGCTGAATGCTAACAGGCAGTAGGAAGTGCCAAAGGCAGGCTAATGGAAATTGCCATTGCTATCACTGTCATTTGAAACCATCAAACTTTTAAATATCTGTGGAAACAGTTAGAACTTCATTAGCTTTCATTTAGTGTACTTATTCTTTACATCATCAATCAATTCCTGTGTCACACTGCTGTCATCATCAAGCTAAGGTGTGCAAAGGGATAGCAGTCGGATGAGTGGCTTATAAGTGAAAAACCCGTGTGACTCATAAGGGAAAAAGTTACCTCTTCTTTTTTTTAAAAGTTGTTTTAACTTTGATTTATTGTTGAGTTACGCTTTGTGATAATAATTACTAATGTTAAACCCAAAGATATTTTAAATCTCCGTGTTACAGTAAATATGTTAAGTGAATTGTTTAAGGTGACCATATTTTCATTTCCAAATAAAAGAACCCTCGGCCCGGCCTCGATATACTTAAACCGTACTCAGTTTATTCAAAGGTGCCATACATAATAACTATTTAGACATATCACTCCTCTGTCTGGGTAGAAAAGAAAACTACAAACATAACTCTTTTGAAATCTTACTTGACAAATGAATAAACAATAAAATAATGTAAGCCCAACTTATTTCTTCTCTTGCGATCGACCTTTTATTTTATTTATTTTAATGTGGTGCGCCAGGATTAATTACGCTAAGCAGAGCAGAGCGTTACAAGTGAACTAAAGTTGTGGGTCGCCGACACATTTCAGTATCCTATTTGAACGGACGGGAGGTATGAAAATGCTGACCAACTTTTTTTCCTACAAAAATATACTTTTTAAATATATGCACACACACAAAACCCACCATTATTTTATTCCCTACAGCCATCTTGAAGAATTTGGGAGCATTCCACGGTCTAGCAGTCATCCCATTTGTTATGCAATAAAAACCAGACATGTTCATGACTTATATAAATCCCTAGGGCACACGGACAGGATAAAAAAAAGTGGACATGTCCAGAAAAAAGGAGGACGTTTGGTCACCATACATTTCTGTACATGCATTACACTACACAATCAATTGAGACAGATGGCGGTAAGCCATAAATGAAATGGTGACAGAACTATGCTGAGCTACTTATCTGAGTGATTTGGGGGGGTTCAACTACTCATTTCCATTCATTTATCTTTTCTGCAGTGTGATTTCAACCCTTATAAACTTGACAATTGTGCATGCAGTGAGATACTACCACCCCAAAGAAACAGTAAGAATGCACTTCACTCCAAAGCTGTGATACAGTTACCACTTCAATGTACTGTATTTGACTAAGCAGTTAGTAAAAATACATCTGCACAAGTCAGTGAAATAGATTCAAAGTTATAGTGATCAGATTAATAAGTTAATGTGACAGAGTGCTTGAGGGTTTTCCATATTTATGTATTTAGCTTCACTACGATTGCGTGTATGTGTTGGCGTGTGCGTGTGTCGAATATGTAAAATTAGGTAGTCATCAATCTAAATCAGCTCCAGCTGTTCATTACCATGTATGTCTGGCATCTATTGTAATGTGAGTGGACGTGTTCATTTCAACTTGCTCCTGTGCATCAGATGCCGAGATGAAAAGATGCCCTGAGAAAGCGTGACTCACTGCAGGAGACAACAATGTTTAATGAACCATTTGACAGGACTGTATGTGCATGTAGGCACACACGCATTCACTACCTTCACTACTGTTTACAAAGGAATGTTAAAACGGACTGCTTTAACTTGTTTGAGTAACTTCTGACAGAAGACAAAAATTTGTTTCCTCCCTGTGGCCAAGACCTTAATGATCTCAAAAAGCGTAAGACTTCTGCAGCAAACAATAATAATTAGGGATGGGAGGCAGATTGATAAAGGGGGTGTTCGTGTGTGTGTTTTGGAGTTTGTGAGTCAGCGTGTTACTCGTGCTTTTGTTAGATGCCTTGCCTCTGGGGATATAAATCAATGTGTCACGTAATTGCTTGAGTGACCTTTGCTGATAAGAAACGGTAGCCTTTTGAAATCTCTATCTGTCTCTGTCACTTTGGCCATCTTCACCTCTCAACCAATGTGTTCGCTTTGTCACATGCACTCACATCATACTCACGCTACAACTACGTAAGCATGGGACTGCCAATGTGGGGTAAACATACAAAATGCATTTAAACTCACTTGTTAAAACATATTTGCAAATATGTTTGAATTTACTTGAGAGGCCAAATGCTAAAAACTTCAAATTTTTTTTCCTGTAGCCTAATGGCTCATGCCCTGTGGCATTATGGGAAAAAATGTCAAACGGAAATCAAATCACTGCAGACATAATAAAATAATAATAAGGAATGAATAATATTTATGTATTCAGTTTTCAAACATATTGGTAAAATTTAGGCCAAATGCTAACAAAAAAGATAAAGCTTTTTTTTTTTTTTTACTTGTACATGTCAATACCCTATGACCCATTTGACCGGACTCCGCAACACATTATTAGTTTATTCGTATTTATTATAACTAGTCTGTTATTCTGTAATTGGCTGGCGACCAGCTCAGGGTGTACCCCGCCAGCTGGGATAGGTTCCAGCACCCCCTGCGACCCTTGTGAGGAGCAAGCGGTTCAGAAAATGGATTAATGAATAGTCTGTTATTCTATTTCCCACTGTAGGGAAATAGAAGCCAGTGCACTGCGAATTGTGATTAAACCTGTTCAGCAGGTAGCAAGGATAAAACTCTTGGAACATGTCTGCGACATGGAGAAGGTCAGTTAAAAGTAACAAAAGTAAAAGGTCATGTCCTGGTCCGACTGTGTGATAATCTCTGATCTCTGCTTTTCTTATCATCCATTTTGTTAAACCTGTCCTCCCATCTGTTCTTCCCCAATGTCTTTTCTCATGTGGCGATGCTGTTGTCATTTGCAGCAGTGTCTCATGTTGAAGTTCTCCCCTGTTGTGTCTGGTGAGTGCCTGAGAAGGAAAAATGGAGGACACAAGATAAAAGGGTCGATTTGTCATTGCAGGTAGATGCTCCTCCGGGATTTGTAATAAGCAAAGACTCGCCAAAAGGTCTCCCATCGGCCATAAATGTTAGTGCAAATGGAATTGTACAAGTGCTTGCTGCCTGGCCGGAAGCAGCTGTGTCAAAGATGGCACTGTGTTTTGAGCCTGTGAATGATAATGGTTATGTGGTCAGAAGTTTGCGTGTGTGATTCTGAGGCCTCAAGTATGAATAGCTGCATTGTTAGAAACCACAGTCAATTTTTGAAGCAGAATCTAGCCGAGTTAGTCCAGTGCATGTTGCGGGAATTGTGTTAAAGTATATCTGACAATTGCCTCACTGGGGTATGCGTTAATAGGTCAATTGTCCAAAGTTGAGTGCAATGTTGCATAAATGTTACATTAAGTACTCAGGTAATGTTTTTTTCAAGATTTTATGTGGCTGCCTGATGCAGCTGCGTCACAACCCAACTACTAGAGATCTCCATACCGGCATATAGCAAAAGGTCAAGGTGGCATGCCTATCATCATCCTATACCATCTTATAATAAATTGTTTTTGTCGTGGGTCATGGAATTTCAGTGAAGCATCAACAAAATATCCCTATGACTCGCTGCGACACTCTCCTTTGGGTCTGTTTTTTGATTGGAGAATACCTTTTTGTGGAATCAACTACTATTATGTACATATCCAAGCACATTCATTAACGGCAAGGTGAGATTCTGATACTTTGTGGAGAAGCCCATCCATTGTCAAAAGCACATCAATAGCAGTATCGTAACCCGAGGCCAAGTGATCAATGCAAATATTTTGCAAGTCAATTTGTCTTTTTTCTCAATTTGTCTTCATTTGTTTCTGTGACCTCAGCCACTTTGTATCCATCTTTTAACCTCTGCATTTATAGCACTGTCTTTTCTTCTGTGTGGTCATGACATAGAATCTCATTAGGCTAGAGGTCAGGCAAGTGAAGAATTTACATCTCTTTTTTGGATTGTTGCCTTGCGCCTTTCCTTTCTGTCCACACAACCAACCACTCAACTTTGATTTCATTTGTCCAGAAAATAGTTTGCCAGTAGCACTTTGGTAGACACCCTTTTGCAAATTTTGAACTGTTTTGTTGTTGTTGCTTGTTTGATTGTTTGTTTGTTTGTGAGTTTGTTTATTTGTTTGTTTGTTTCAGGAGTAGCTTCCCCCATGGCAGCCTCTGATGAAATGTTTTACTTTAGTTAAGCATATGCCAGTAATTTCTGTAGCTCTTTAAAGCCAATACTGTAGGATTGTTCTTACCCTCTTGAGCATTCTGCACTCGAGTCTTACGGCCATCTTTACAGTCTTGCCATTCCTAGGGAAAGCAGCAACTGTGCTGAAATTTCTCCATTTGTACTCCCTAGAACAAGATGTCTGCGATTGGCTGGCTACCAGTTCAGGCTGTACCCCGCCTACTGCCCAAAGCCAACTGAGATAGGCTCCAGCACCCCCCGCGACCCTTGTGAGGAATAAGCGGTCAAGAAATTGGATGGATGGATGGATGGATGGATGGATGGATGGATGGATGGATGGATGGATGGATGGATGGATGGATGGATGGATGGGAGAACAAGATGTCTGACAATGGAATGATGGATCAAACGTTTTATAAATATATATATTTTTTTTTAACTTTTACAGCAGACAAGTTTTTTGTTGGTCTACTCAGAGTTTTTTTTGGGTGAACATTGGTCATTGTTTCTAAAGAATAAAATCTTTATTTTTTGGTTTAGTAATTATCCTAGGGATTTTAATGGGTTTTGAACATGTTCATAATTTCCTTGAGACAACAACAACAACAAAAAGAAAACATTTGGCGTACATCTGGCGAATGTTGAGATCTTGAACGAAACCTGATGAGAACTCAACATTTGCGAACTGCACACTCTCGCAAACGTTCACCCCCTCACTGGGATATGAGCTTTATTTCAAGCCACATCGCTTGTGTTGCTAAGTAACACGCCAATGCAATGATTAACCGCTGATAGACCCCGAGGAAAAAAACAAAACAAAACAAAACAAAAAAAGGGGAAAATAGCCTTGAGTTTTTGTTTACTGTAAATCTCCAAAATTGAGTACTACATAGTTTTTTAATCTCTGAACAGGCTTTCAGCAAACACAGTATCTTCAAACGTTCTTAATGTATTTAGAAAAAAAAAATATCTCAGAATTGTCTTTACTGAGTCTTTGAACTTTGTTACATTGGTAGTCATGACCCTCTCAACGTACCCCCGCCCCCAGTTTTTATTCACTCGTATTTGTCCTCCATTATTCCTCTACAATCTCATTGGAAATCCAAGTTTCACATTCTTCACACATTCTTTCGCTTTCAATCATTTTCCTTCAATAAAACTTGTAGCTCTGTTCTGGACTGTTTGATTGCATCATTGTCAGATGAGAACATTTGCCTTATGCATCAACTGTTCAACTGCCGCTGGAGTAAGAATGCAGTCACACACAATTACATGCACAGAAAGACGACCTATTACAAACTGTTCTTATCACAGGAGACAACTTGTTTGCAGTCCATCTTTTATGGGGAAAAAAAGATTAAGGAGAAGGTAATGTTTGCCTTGGCTAGAATGGTCTCAACGACCTTTTCACTGCCGCGCATGCCTATTCCAATTCCCCTAGGTTCAGTTTCTTTTCACACATTAAAAAAAAAAAGTGCGTGAATGGGTGTGTGTGTGTGGGTGTGTGTGTGCAAAGGTTTAATTGACCAATTTTGAGGAACTTAAAAGCCCGTTCTTCTACTTCGAGTCCTAAACCAAGCGGTTTTCTTCAAATATTTGCATACTTGATAGAAATGATGAAAGAAAATTCAGTGCAAACAGAATTACAGTGCAATAATAATTCATTAGGATTCCTGCTGGGTTATGAGTTACTTAACATTCATTTTACAGCGTTACAGGAGATAACCAAAGCTGAGATAAATATGCGGATAGTGGATACACTTACAGTACTATGTATGATTGATTATACAATATAATATCTTATTAATTCTGGCATTTTATTGACAGTACCAACATGCTTTAGATTTGAACCTCTTTTTTTAATCTAAACGTAATACTCCCTTTTTGATTTGATTACTGTAACTAAAAGTCAATTTATTACACAATCGGGATTTTTGGAGCCAATCACTGATCACCGAGTAGAAATGTGGAAATTCAGACAAATTGTTGTGGAAGTGGATTTATGTAGGTTTGCAGCTATTCTATGGGCTTTTCTCATCCTTTTCACCTTGTTAGCATTTCTGAACCTCAGTGTGTTTCTTTTATTGTCTAAAAATGGCTAGAGACACACAATTTGTAATCCAAAGAGAAAATAATGTCAAACTGTTCTCTTTTATTATGGAGAACATAGAGGTTGCTAAGTGAAAAACCTAATAAAAGTTTTTAAAAAATGCATGAAAATTTTTCAATTAAAGATATATATACTGAAAAAAAGTGCATAAAAATGACCCTTGATGTTACTGTATCAAATCAAACTGACCCGTGAATTTTGTGTATTGTTGCACCCAGTGATGATGGTTATATAACCCAATGCTAAATAATTGCATACATTATAACCCCTCAAGTAATATTACTTTGTTACTCTGTCTGAATATGTGCTAAAACAATGGCCGATTCTCACACGCTTGCAGGCACATCCACAAACACATGCAAGGACCCTAAAGTGCAGCAAAAACACACAAGGTCCACTTTGACCAAAAGCGCACACACTGGTGGCTTTGTTCTGAGCGACTGCTTTAATCTTTAATGTGTTTTGGTAGCTAGTGGCTGCTGATGTTTGGTCCTCTAGATTGCCTCAGACTCTACTGTTGTCACACTACAGAGGTCAGTCCAATAACTTACCTCCCTTGGGCTGAAATACACAAACCACTTACACACATGAACCACATATAGACATATAGAGGCGGACAGACATGGTCATAGCCTGTGCACAATAATATTTACAGGAGCATACACATCCAAAAAATATCTTGCAATGACTTACATTCTTCTGGACACAGTGTGCAATGCAATGTCAATTAGCAATACTTTGTGCAAGGTGTTCCACCTGAACTTTCGAGGAAAAACGAAAATGTTATGAACAAAATCTTGTGAGTCATGTCACTGCAATCTGCCTCACACTCTTAAGTAGAACATAGCCTTTTAAGGCCTATGCTGCGCATTGCAGCTTTTGGAAAACATAGACATTTTGTTCCCACTTCCTAGATGAGTTTCATTTATACGATACATTAGACTAATCAAACGGCGCAGTTATCAGTGTGCCAACATTCTAAAGTAGAACACAACTCTTTATTAGTTCATTATAAGTGGAAATGCACGTTTTCTGCCCTGGAACATTTAAGAGCAAGAACATTTATCACCCAATAGCTAGAAATATGCATATAAAGATTTTCTTATACCCTAATGGAGAGTTATAAGAATAATGCGGCTACACACACATACGCAAAGTGTCCAAAGCAATTGGAGTGTCTTTGCTTATGTATATGGTAAGTCCTGCGGTGGACAAAATGTACAGTAAAGAAACATGACAACTTGTTGGAGGGATACCCTACTACTCCAGGCTACTTTTGAGGTACCATTGAGCAAATCACCATGGTCACTTTTCTTCTTCTTTTCGTTTTGACATGTCCTGTTAGGAATCACCACAGTGCGTCATCCTTTTCCATCGAAGACTGCTGTATGTTCTGCATCACCATCTCTAACATCAACTGCCCTTGTGTCTTCCCTCACCACATTGATTAACCTTCTCTTTATGCCTTCCTCCAGGTGATTTGGGAACGAACAATTCATATTCAAAATCAGAAAGACGAAACACAAAACCATATGCATCAACAGCAGGCAACAGGTATAAAATGATGACTCAAAAGGGTAAAGATTTACACAACAAAAATGAATTTCATGCAGTTCAAAAATGGTATCTAATGTTGGAGGAAATAGTTCTGTATAGTGTTGACAGTCACCCAAAAATGTGCATGGATCGAAAAGACATCAAACACAAACAAGGACCTGGAAACGCCCTCAGCATTTTGTGGCTTTAAAAAAAAAATGGATAGGTCAGCGCAAGTTTTCATTTTGAGAACAAAGGGGCTCGGAAACAAATTGTGAAAGTCTGAGCTACTTTTATCTTGAGTAAATGACGTTTTCACAAAAAGACAACTACATCTGGCTATTGAATATAATCTTAATGATAAAAATGTTATTACTTTTTTTGTAAATAAATTGTGGTGCGTTGACCCTTCTGTGTTTCTGCGGGGTTTTTGCCCCTTGCCCAAGGGCACCTTGATAGCATGTACAAAGCATGACCAAATGGCTCGAAAGCTGGAGTCCCTTATAGATGAGCTTCACAAACTGTCAAGATGTTGCTGAATTTTAATGTGATCGTTAGATTCTCCTGGAAATGGTCTGGTGCGACCTCAGGGCAAAATTGCTGTAAAAAAATAAAAAATAAATAAATAAATAAATACAGTCTGGCCTATCTGGAGCACAGTGGCATTTACAAGTGCATCAGACAAAACAATGGGGTATATGCCATGGAAGAGGCGGGACTCTTTTTGCACATGAGCTTTATTGGTTCCGGTTCAGTTTGCGACGTGTGGGCTGTGTGCTTCCGACTTTGCACTCCTCGGTTGCGCGTTCACAACCCGGAAAGCTCATGTGCAAAATCACGGAAGTCGGAAGTCCCGCCTCTTCCGTGGCATATACCAGAGTTATATCTTAAGATGTTCCTCTTATAAAGGACAGACAGCTACACTTATCAGAATGATTACGTAAATTGAACTGGAACAAAAAAAAAAAACAAAAACAAAAAAAACACTTAAAAATACACAATTTGCTGAAGCTAGTAAGCTAACACTGAACACAAACAATCTCAAAGTAGCTGAAGGATGTCTGTACAAAATGTTCCAGACAGGTGCATTTTGTGGACACGCACATTAACCCCATTGCCCTATTAAGGAAGTGTAATGTGTGATAATTTTCATTTATGTATTGCAATTTTTACATCCTCCCTCAATCCAAACGTGCTTGTAATAATTGAATGCCCACGTGCTCACATATGCAATAAAATGTACAATAAAGTCTTACTGCAGCTGTGGGCCAGAGTCACAGCTGTGGGCAAATTCTGAAGTTGAACTACACACAGGATTACAGACTCATAAAAGCTGTGACAAGATGCCAATGAAAGGCTGAAACAGTGCAGTGTATGTGCAGCTTCATGACGCCATACAAATCCCTACATTCAGTTCACGCACGCAATAAACATTTCACGTGGCTTATTTAATACAAATCTTGCAGTGGTGGTGAAAATAGAGTTTGAAATAAGTGCCTGACCCTAATTTCAAGCCAAGCGTCTACTTTTCCCTTTTCCTATTAAGACACACTATAATTCATAAACTGAAATGGACAAAGCATTCCCAGAGAACAATATTTCTATGATGAGATCTCTTATCGCTAACATCAGCAAGCCTACAGGGAGTGAACAAGTGAAAGAAGGTGCAAGAGGTTGAAGGCTGGGAAATTAACTAACATATCATGAACTTAATAAAGCTAATGGCAGCTTCATGCTTGCTAACAGGCAGTGTCCTCACTTGGCAATCCTTTCTGGTGGGCTGATTTACTGACATCCCCAAAAAAAAGTGTGTGAACTCGCCGTGTAATCACATTAACAGATCAAATCAAATGAAACTTTATTTACGAGTATATACTTTAATACCATCCATCCATCCATCCATCCATCCATCCATCCATCCATGCATCCATTATCTGAAGCGCTTATCCTCACGAGGGTCACAGGCATACTGGATCCTATAAAAATACAAAACAAAGTGCTGTGCAATTAACATCCAAGGTACAACATTATTATTATTATTATTATTATTATTATTATTCCATCCATCCATCCATTTTCTTGACCGCTTATTCCTCACAAGGGTCGCGGGTATTATTATTATTATTATTATTATTATTATTTGAACATTGCATCAGTTCTTTGGCTCAGGGGTCCGGCTCTGCCAAAAAGCTTAAAGACATGACATTAAAATTAAAATGTGCGCCGCTGCCTTTTCAAAATAGGCTTGCCCTAATTATTTATTTGGCTTTTGATTTTGAGTTCTCTCTGTGATGGCTCACTGGCAAGATGGCATTGTTTGTAAATACGAATGGCAGACAGCTTTATGTGTCGTGTGATTTTGCAAGGGTTACTGATAGGTTTGATTTAGGAAGGATACATATTGACTGTAGTTCAACTCTACATCAACTTGGCTGGTTTTAGGAAGGTGTCTGTGAGAAGGTTACTATTTTCTGAAATGAAACATGACTTAAAAGTGCAGATTATTCAATCTGCCAGGTTTGACATCAGTACTGTAGTTTGAAGCTACATTAAGCACATCAGGCGGTGAAAAACATCTTTTCATACTTTGTTGTTACTTACTGACTTAATCTTAACATTTCAACGTTGAGCGCACATTCACATACATCCACCCATCCATCCATTTTCTTGACCGCTTATTCCTCACAAGGGTCGCGGGCGGCGCTGGAGCCTATCTCAGCTGGCTCTGGGCAGTAGGCGGGGGACACCCTGGACTGGTTGCCAGCCAGTCGCAACATTCACAAACATCGTAATTGAATTCTAATAAGCTAAAAACAACCTTAAACTCTCAGGCAGCACAGAACACCAACTATTATTTTTAACCTTGACTCAAGATTATGTGTCAGACTGCCGTGAAATAACTAACGAACTAAATACATAAACAAACATATTCTGGGTCACTTTTGCCTGCTGTGTGAAATATCCTTAGTGGAGTGATAGCCTGTTGTGTTGGGCTAGAGGGGTTAATGTGTGAGGAAGCACAGGTGACCCTGTAAATCTATCACAGAGTATCCATTTAGCTATAGTTATAATGGATGGATGGATGGATGGATGGATGGATGGATGGATGGATGGATGGATGGATGGATGGATGGATGGATGGATGGATAAAAAGCTTTTGTCATTGACACTTCAAATAAAATATGGAAAATACCACACCAATGACAGTTTGCATGCATAAAGCCTGCATTTATTTTAGCCAGACATAAATTTCACTTCTAATATTTATTATTTCCCCCAATAAAATGATCCCAGCCATGGAAAACCTGAGATTTATTTGTGTGTTTTTCCTTGTCTTGCTACTGTTTCTCACTTCTTCCTCACAGCATAAGTGTGATTTTATGCATGGTGCTTTAACACTGTAAGCTCAGTTAAAAATAGTGCACTTCAACAAACAAAAAGGTTACCCAATTAAAAGTATCTGTCTGAAAAAGGAGTTGGCTGTGACTGCCGTTCTTTCAGGAAAATAAATAAAGAAATAAATCACAACATGTTTGCCACTGTCTGTTATTGTAATGCATTTTCACCTCAATTTAAACTCTCGGGGTACTTTGTCATCCATATTTTTACTGTAGTTCAGCATGGAAATAAATCTTTAGAAGCTGTTTCCTTTTGAATTCAAGTTAAATCTTTGGGCCGTGCACAAGTTAACTGACATATCAGTTGTCTTAACACTTAATTTTAGGAAAAACTCAAATGATGTACTTTTATTATAAGAACACAACCTACATCTATATGACCTTGACAAATATAATATTGACCTAGTTGGACTGATGTCTAATTGCTGATGCTTTTCTTGTTTTATTTGTTTGTCTACTCTTCATGAGTGGGGCTACACTTTATAGTATCCTAAATGATTACTTTTGGTTTTGTTGGGTTTCATTCCTATACAAATAAGTAGAAAAAAAGATAAATGACAGTGTTGTTATATTGACTTTTTACCATAAAAAAGTGTTTTGAAGTTCAGTTCATAAAAAAAGATGCATTGTCTGCATATGCATATTGCACTATGAAGAGGACAGAATAAGCAACTTTTCGCACTAATATGATCAAGGTATTGCAAAAGTTAAGTCATTACAAACAATGGTAATTACCGCATACACATACACTCACCCACAAAACAACAACAAGAACAAAAAAAGCGGAGACACACTTCCAAATGTGAATCACAGTTTGCGTTTACTTCCACTTGTACTTTTATTTTGGACCTTTTTCATTTTGAGCTTATATCTTCCATTTTCCTGCCTTTAATACACGAAATGAAACTGTGAGCCCACCTTGGCCACCATCTCACATTCCTGCTCCCTTCCAATTTGCTCTCATCTCTATTTCACCCTTACCTTTTTCCGATTGCCCTTTTTGTATTTCCATCCGTGTGTCTCCTTCTCTCTCACCTTGTTTTCAGCTCTCTTACTCAGGCTCAATCTGTCACTCATCTTTCTGTTTCCACGTTTCCTCCCCAACTGTTTTTACCCACTTCCGCTGGCCTAATACATTATTCACATCCTTTTCTCCCCTTATCCCCTCCTACCTTCAAATTTTGGGTGGCCATGAGGAAGTAAATTGTCAGTCCAAGTCTGCCATTTATCCTCATTTGCTGTCAAACATCTGAGTGATTCCTATTGAGGATGATGGAGTGGGGTGGATGGTTTGGAAGGAAGGGGGTGTGTTGGGTCAGGGAGCCGGAGGACACCTCATTTTTATCGCTCTCCACCAGATGTCTTTTCACAAGTGTACCTTTTAAACAGGTGAAATGAAGTGCCATCAAAGCAGCAAAAAAATAAGACTTGCTATGTATTTACAGAGGAGGATAGAAGGCTTTAAATCCAGCATGAGTTTTTTTTTCCAATCCTCCTTCGAGTTATAAAGAGCAGAAGCCCCCCTTGAGTGATTATTCCAGGTCAAAAGTGTTCAATTCGGAATTAACACAACACAGGAACACGAACGCTCACGTACACACTCGCACAGCTTGCCTCTTCATCACCATGTCCAGTGGCAGGCTCAGCGACAGCCAATGCCATTTGCAGTGCCTTGGACAACTCGTTCAAGCAGTTTAAGTGTGAAAATATGTGTATGTGTGCATACAAATAATTAAGTCTAACTTCCTTTTTTTTTGTGTTATCAAATATTTTGCTTAGCAACAATAGTTTACAATAACAAATAGTGTTTAACACACACAGTATTTATTAAACATGTAAATACTATTTTAAACACAAATTAAGTCATGTTAATAAGAAGACATGATTTTATTTTGACAGACGTACCCTGTTTTTGTCAATACAGTAATCCTGATATGAAAGGATCTCACATAAACTGCAGATTACAACCTGATCCGATTCTTAACATGTTAAACAATTTGTTCTCATCAGTTGGTAGAAATTAATTGACAACATCTGGAAGATCAGCGTCATCTATCATCATCATAGTTAAAAAAAAAAAAAATGGCAGTAGGTTAATCGGTCACACATAAATAACCAAATACGGTAGTATAAACCCCACGGATTCAATCCTCCTTAGCTCTAGGCTATACTACAATTTATACACAATTGACATTTTAGCCAGATCCAAAATGCATTTTCTTTTTTCTTTTTTTGTTATTTGCATGCTTCATTTGCACTAAAAAAAACCATCTAGAATGCTGGGCAGATGGTGAAACTTGATAGGTAATATTCTAAACAAAGTAAAATAGGCTCTGATGTTGTAAATATGACCCATGTGCTTAATTGCCAGTTGGAAACAAACAACCCTCATTAAATGAACATTACCCAACTCAGAATTTGTCATAATGTTTACAAAGGTGCTCGGAAATGTGAAAAGGTAAGAATTTGATGGTTTTATAGAAATGCCTGTATTGAATTCACAAATTATTATTTTCGGTTTATTTATTATTGAAAATGTAGGATCTTCAGCGCTCTCGGCTATTTAGGTAGAGTATACTGCAGCAGCTCTTACCATTTTAGAGAAGTTCATCACAGCAGGGGTGTTCACTTGGAGCTCACACCGGCACAGTGGAACTGATGTTGTTTGAAAATAGACCAGTAAGCGTTCCAGCAAGCAGGTTGAAAACACTCTTAATCTAATCTCAGGCGTGTTTAGTGGCTAGCACATTCTCGTCACAGTTTTTAATTTTTGTGGTTTGAATCCAGGCTTCCGCCTTGTAGATTTGCCTCCGCCTGTGCTTGTGTGGGGGTCTCTCTGGGCACTTCAGCTTCCTTCAACATTCTTAAAAATAAAAATCCAGCCACAAACCAGCAGGTGAATTTGGGCAATGGGCCATCCACTCACAGAATCCTTGAACCAGTGGCTGTGGTATCCTTGAGCAATACACCACTGTCTTGAATTCTTCCCCTGGCCTCCTTCTGTAGTGTGCATGACTGTGTGTCTGTTAGCTTTTTTTTTTCTCCTTTTTTCTTTTTTTTTATATATGCATATCCTCCTGACTACCAGGAAAAACAAAATATTGTCCAACCATGTTTATTATGATATTCCTCAATCTTTGTGAAGTAACTGGAATACTGCAAACGACATTTTTGGAAAACGAAAAAGTATTTATTTTTAAGCTATGATGTGTCCACTACAGAGGACATTTTTTAAAACTTAAATGCTAGGCTCAAATACAGTTAAAATAATTTAAATAATACTTTGTTTTCTTCAGAGTCTTACAGAACACATGCTAACATCAATTAAAGCCTAAATTTGCTCAATAAAAAGTCTTATACACTTACTTTTCCTCTTCCCTAAAAAGTGCTTGCATTGAGGGAAGCCCCACCCCTACACATTTAGTATAATTGGAAACCTCTCAATGTCCTCTATAGACCACAGAAGGAGTTAATTCAATCGTGGGAGATATTCAGATTTAAAAAGGTCCACTACAGAGGACAAATTTGAATTGCTGGTAGTCAGGAGGTTACATATGCCATGTCAATAAAAATGATCGTTTCTCTTCTTCTTCTCTAAGTTTACTTCTTCTGAATTTGAAAACTGTGACCCTTCTGGTCCAGATCCTCATATCTGAATTAAATGAGTTCAATCAAGCCTGAGTAACCCTCAGATTGAACTAAATGCAAAAGCCAAATGACCTAATCAAAGGAGCCCTCATATTTTGATTTACCATAGCAACAGGGAGTCCTGTCAAGTTACTTACTTCCCGCTTGGAATTGGATGGAGGTGCCACATTATTAATTATTATTATTATTATTATTATTATTATTATTATTATTATTATTATTATTATTATTATTATTATTAATTTATTTATTATTATTAATTTATTAATTTATTAATTTATTAATTTATTAATTTATTAATTTATTAATTTATTTATTTTTATGCCAAATTACCGGTAATACAATCTGGAGAAAAAAAATATACTAATGCACACAGATAAAATAGTTTACTTTCCAAATAAAATTAGAATTATTCCATTATAAATGTTCATTATTCATAAATCAACTACAAATAAGCCAAATATTTATTAAAATAAATAAAACGTTGCTTAATTATATTCTTTTAATTTTTCTATTATTCTTACCAATGATTTTTTTTTGCATATATATATATATATATATATATATATATATATATATATATATATATATATATATATATTATCTTCAGTTGAGTGATTTCTGCATCAGTCATTTAAATTCTTGTGAAAATTGATTGATTTTTGCTGCAAGTTTGTGCTCAGTGAAGACTACCATAACAGTTAACAGGCGTTTAACTGCGAGAGTGGCTTTTTTCACTAGCCGACACACTATTGCTTTTATGCAATATGCTCTGCATCGCCACACAAAACTCCTGTTAGCAAATAAATAAATAAATAAATAAATTATGGTCAAAGCACAAATTTTGCACTGATGTCAGCATACTTCGGTGTGTGAGACGTACATACTATATGACTGGAGAATGTTATTAAGATACATGATTGAGTTTGATGAAAGGCAATACTGTTTGAACAGAAATTAACCTGGGAATGCTATAGCATTTCATTTTATATTTTGTTGTGCCTCAGGATCTATAAAGTCACAGAGAAACGGACTATTTGCTTCGGATTGGAGAAGACCAGTAGAATGTCAATGTTTAGCATACACAGCCTGCTGGTGAGCAGGTTAGGTTCATAGAGTGTGTTACCAGGGTGACTGACTCTGATATTTTTTTATCCGCCTCTCTACACCAGAAAATTCAGACTTTCTCTCATTTTAGGGCTAACCCCTCTCTGAGTCAGGGTGTTGAATCAATGATGAGAATATTCACAGAAAACTCCCTCAGAGCGTTCACATAACGTTTTTCCTTGTGTGGAGTTTGAATGTTTTTTTTCCGGTGGTTGTCTGGGTTTTCTCAAGGTACCACGGGTTCCTCCCCATTTTAGGTTAATTGAATACTCTAAATTGACTATAGATTAAAATGTGAGTGTGAATGTAATTTGCTTGCTTCTAACCAGTCATCTGAGACAGGTTCTACTCATACTACAATTATTACTACTACTACTACTACTACTCCTACTACTACTACTACTACTAATAATAATAGCAATAACAATAACAACAACAATAATAACAATAATAATAATAACAATAATAATAATAATAATAATAATAATAATAATAATAATTATTATTATTATTATTATTATTATTATTATTATTATTATTATTATTATATTTTGGCTGTAGTGGTGCTTAATTTCAACTATTGACTGAGTGACCCTTATACATGCTAGTTCCATATGTGTCCTTATATCTTTGACTTAAACGTACGCCGTTGTATTAACAACATATAGAAGAAGAATCAAATTTACTGTTTAATTTTCTGCTTTAGCCAATTGATGAGATTTATGGACGGAAGCTGCACTGTTCTGATTCAAATTTAAATAAAGACTTATCCAGTCATCGCTTATGACAATTAGTGTATCATTTTAAGGTGTATCATTTTAAACTAAGTAGGCCTACTTCCTATATTGCTACAAACCATTACAGTTGGTATATCATGTTGGATAAATCAGTGGTCCAATTGGCAACTACTTGGTATTGGAACAGATTTATTCATGTATTTGTTTATTTTTGTGAAGCTGAGCATATATGCAGAACATCAGGAATGTACATGATCACCCAGGCGGGAATCCACTTTAGCACAAAATACTCACACAACCACACCATCGACGAATGGTTGCCATTGGAATGGTTGTAGTGGACTATATAGTATATGTCCCAAACAGGAATGCAGTGGATGGTTGCTAGTCTTTGAATTATCAGTTGCACCATTTACCAGTCCCTGGAGGGGGAAAAAAAAGGTTGTAGAACACTAGCCTAAATGAATACACAATTGAACAACTGTCTAACCTTAAACTTTTACTTTCATGTCAACATTTTCTACTCTCATTCGATGGTCTTCTTGAGTGTTAACACATTTAAATGCAACCTCCTCGTGTGCAAAGTTTTCCTATAGCAAAGCCACATTCACTCAATGTATGTACTATGGCCTCCATCTCAAGGTTAAAACAGCGTCAGATGCACTCAGTTTAACCCAGCGTAATGAATAAAAAATAATTATTGCACTCAGTAATCAAGCAGCATCCTGTCATTTTGCACAGACACATGCACACACACGCAAACACAGAAAAGTGAAGATGCTTCCTTCTTCCACTCACATGAACAGCCATGCATGAAATCGACCACAAATCTGCAAGTCATCCATTAGATTAGAAAAGGTGACTTTTGTCACAATGTCACATGTAATTACTCAAAAGACACTTCAAGTGTCAACAAACAAGCGGCAAAGTTTTTACAGGCTTAATAACTTCTATCTATCTATCTATCTATCTATCTATCTATCTATTCCATCCATCCATGCCAGTCACTTGTATTAATGCATAATCCTCCTCAGACAAGTTCAGTTTGTTGTAAAACTACTTCCCACAGTGCTGTTCTGTGATGTTTCAATTGCATTTATAAAGGAGCTTGCCATAGCCCCTTTACTTCCAGACATTGCTTTCATCAGTGACTGAGACAGAGAGACTATATGTGATGAGGATGTTATTAGATGCTCTGTTGGAGGAAATGTTGGTGCAGGACAGAAGATCCCACAGGGACTGAATCCTGATCGCACTGAGGGTAAAGCTGAGTGGAGAGTGCAAGAGCAATCATCAGTAATGTAGCTAGGCTCTTTGTTATGCTATTGAAAATGTAATAAAGATTATGTTAATGTTGCACAAATTAGCTTGTTTTATCCACTCACTGATCATGGTATCCTATATCAATGTTGAAGAAGCAGTAAGGAAGAATAACAGCAGTAGTAAACTGACAGCAAGTCATTTAGTGTACGCAATGATGGGAAATAATATTGCCTAACATCGTTTTAATTATCCCCATCTTTTTGGGTTATTTTTGAGAAATACTCATAGCCTACACATATTTTCTTTGATTCAATAAACATTGAGTGTTGAAATAGATTAAGTAGACGACATTGTTAATCTTTAGAAACCCAACTAAGCAGTAATTAGGCTGTTCAGCTCCGTTATCAATCATTTGTTGCAAATGTTGCATACTCTTGTCCATTTTTAGTCTAATCCTCCATCAGTAGTACAGGAAGCTGTAAACAAAAAATATTAGTTTCTAGGTACATAACTTACTATGAGATCCATCCATCCATCCATTTTCTTGACCGCTTATTCCTCACAAGGGTCGCGGGGGCTGCTGGCGCCTATCTCAGCTGGCTCTGGGCAGTAGGCAGGGGACACCCTGGACTGGTTGCCAACCAATCGCAGGGCACACAGAGACGAACAACCATCCACACTCACACGCACACCTAGGGACAATTCGGAGCGCCCAATTAACCTGCCATGCATGTCTTTGGAACGTGGGAGGAGACCGGAGTACCCGGAGAAGACCCACGCGGGCACGGGGAGAACATGCAAACTCCACCCAGGAAGGTCCGAGCCTGGACTCGAACCGGAGACCTCAGAACTGGGAAGCAGACGTGCTAACCACTCGACTACCGCGCCGCCTACTATGAGATCCTAATTTTTGAATTAATGATTTATATAGATAGATAAGTGAAATCTATTTATTGTCCACTCACTTGTTTACTGGTTAAAGTTTTTCAACAGGATGCATCTGAAAGAACAAAATAAATGTACACAACCAAGAGGAAAAATATGTATTGTATAATAGATGTATATTTTCTAGGGCTGATTTGATCCGGACTGATAGAGCTGCATCCTTAAAGGCGGATACAATTTTGTCTTAGGAGTAGGCATGTATAACCCATAATAACCCTGTCCCCAAAGGATAAACCTGAAGGTGAAGGAACTCTCGTGTTTTTTTTTTCTTTTTTTGTTTTTTTTTTGCGAAGGATGGCATGTTATAGTATGTTCATCCATCCATTTTTCTAGACCGCTTATTCCTCACAAGGGTTGCGGGCGTTGCTGGCGCCTATCTCAGCTGGCTCTGGGCAGTAGGCGGGGGACACCCTGGACTGTTTGCCAGCCAATCGCAGGTTATAGTATGTTGTTTTTATTTCTTCATTTCTACTCTGTTAAAGGGGTTGTTTGTTATTATCATAACTATTATGTGGTATTATAGTTAACAATCCTGGTCCTCAAGGTCCGGAGTCTTGCAGGTTTAAGATGTTTCTGTCCTCCAACTCAACCTGATTTATATAATCAGCGCATCAGCTAGCTCTCCAGAAGCCCGATAACAACAGTACTTTATACATGTACTGAGGTTGCCGACTTTATTAGTACATTTAAATGTTTGACTAAACGTACATACTTTATACTAAAGTTAGTACATTTGATCACAAATATAGTTACACACCAATGCTGCCCAATGTAAACAGCAAAGGGTTAAAAAAAAAAAAGTCTTTCTTTGATAAAGGTACACTTTGAAGTAAATCATTTGCAGCTGCAAATTGTCTGAAAAGTGTTGAACAGACAAGTTGATGATAGCGGACTGTGACGCTTATATCTCCTCTTTGTCTTAGTGTGAGAAAAGTACTGGTAGACACCACAACAACCCTCCCCAATTGTTGTGAAATATCTCTCTGCCGTCAAAATTCTTCCTCTTTCACACTGTCCCTTCTCTGTGTGATGAGGCCAGCCCTTCCATGGTGATGAGGTAGACAGAGGGTGATTAAAGTGGAGTCTCAACCGGTGGCAAAACTGACCTCAATCAGAGCCATTCTACCAAGAGGACATCCGCCTTCTTATTATTTTTGTGTCCCTCCATCCTTTCCTCCAACTCACTATATCCCTGACTATCATCCCCATTCCTTTATTCTTCCTGACCCACTCTGTCACCATGTCAGTGCTCCCCATTGCTCATCTTCCCTGTCTCAGTTTCCGCTCTCATTTCTCATCTTTCCATATCCACTCTTGGTGATTACTCTCAATTCATCATCATTGCCTCTATTGTTGTGTGATGCTAATCTGCTCTTCTCTGGGGCTTTCCAGTTTGCTATCAGCTGTAACAAATCTTGCACTTGAAAGAAGAAAAGAAAATCAACTTACAAGGAAACGGCACCAACAATGTTGACTCTGATTCCTAAAATGTTGGCGCTTTGAGATGAAAGTACAAGTATGAAAATCTAGAGTTTTGTAATGTTTGTTTCCCACCGGTAGGAGGCCCCGGGGACGATCCAGGACACGCTGGAGAGACTATGTCTTTCGGCTGGCCTGAGAATACTATGGGATCCCGCTGCAGGAGCTGGTTGAAGTGGTTGGAGAGAAGTAAGTCTGGGCTTCCCTGCTGTCCCAGTTACCCGACCTTGGATAAGCGGTGGATGGTTGGAATGCTTAATTGTTTTGTTTGAAGTCCTAGAGTTATGGACAAGTTCAGTTCCTTCGCTGGCAATGTAACCCGAATTTCGACTTAAATCGGATTTCACCTTTAAAGTCGATATTTACATCAAAATACTTTGCACAGTAATTTTAAAAAATGTATTTGTGCCACCCGGAAGATGCCGGAACCAATATTTTGTGTTTGTGCACAGACATTCATTGCTGCTGGACGGCAAAGCAGAGGTAATGGAAACTTAAACACGGAAATGTGACGTGCCTGATGGCAAGCCAACCTGCTCGATGGACGCCCGTTGCTGGAGGTAACAACAACACAACTTTAAATAACGTTAAAATGGCGTGATTACTGTGGGAAATTAACAAAAAAGAAGGCACTACGGACGAGGCACGTGCACCGTAAAGTCGAAACAATGTAGGTCGCATACGTTGTAACTGGAGGACTCTCTGTATTTAATTTTTTGATATGTTAAACTGCTAAGTCTTGTGGCCATTTACAAATGCTGACAACAAATGCTGTTCTGCAAACATTTGCTACTGATAGTGAAACAATGAATTCACAAGAAAAACTGTTTACGACCTTTTACGACCTTGGGCGAAAGCCAAAATTCACTCCATTCGCCGCTCAGTGAGAGACGGGCTTTAGGGAAATTGGAAGACAAATTGCATCAGACAGCCAGAGGCCTGGTTTAATTAAAGGTTTCATATTATTCAAGGTTTCCACATACTAAAATAGTTCTCAAAAGATGTCTGTGACATACGTTCGTCAAAAATGTCTTTGGATCTAATATTTTTGCTGTCCCTAAATCAGCAAAAAAATAAAACAAAAAATAAACGCTCTGTTCAAAACAGCCTGTTTTAGGGGCGTGCCACTTTTATGTATATAGCTGCACCAGGCCACGCCTAGGCCATACCCTTCTCTCTCGAAGGAGCTGTGTTACGTTACGTAACGTTGCTACAGAGACATGTTGTAGCGTTAGTTTGCGATTGTTTAGGCAGTGGTTATTTTGCCGCCGTGAATGTCCTTCGAATGTCCTGCTGTTGGTACACTTCCTTAATAAAATGTATCCATTTTCTTCTCAAAGACTTGCATATTATTGATAGACAACACCACCAAAGTGCATTTTCATATTATGGGACCTTTAAAAAAACCTTAGGTAAGATACTGGCCGTCGAAGAGCCTATTAAATCTTGGCGCTGTTCAATGTTTTTTTGTTTTTTTCCCCTCTCATGTAAACTTATGACTTTTTCAAAGAACAGACATATTGTATTGAATATTCTCCGATTCAGGTCACACAGCTGCTCTGTTGACATTTTTATTTTAATATAGATGTATGGACAGCGATCCTACCATTTCCTTATGTCATTATTAAAATAAATACCACCAAACCCAGTATGTTTTAATAATGTAAAATGATCATAATTCTGTGTTTCAGCTCGACAAACCCCATTGTTTGTCAGCAATGTTACATTACTGTATTTTCCACGAAGATTCATTAGCCGTGAACGTCTATCATCAATGGGTCTTCTCTAAGCCTGATTGTAATCTCCAACGAAGTTACAATTGGAGGATTAAGCCTATATATTTCCTTCCAAAATATATTAAATAATAAATAAATACAAATTCAACAGTGTTATTTCCCTGGCCCTGCGAGTATTCCTGAAGTGGAATTATTCTTTTGCTTGGTGTTAGCTTTTGCACTACACTATATTGTCAAACTGATAGCAATAGTCCCAAGTTTTTTTCTCACAGTGGACAGAAGACGTGTGATAAAGCTGACCTTCCTTATACATTATTTTGCAGTTCGTAATTAAGCAGATATGCATAATCTAATTATTATAACTGTACATGCATGCATAGTCCCATGAGAGCGCTCAATTTCCTGGTGATAAAAAGTGCAATGCAGGCTTATTATATTTATGTTCATTAGATTATATGAAGTATTGAATTACTCGAGCACCAGAGGCATTTTAATATCTCTGCTGAGCCGGAAGTGATGCAATCACACTGGCCCCATTTCCAATGATATTTAAATCATTTTCTGCGTGGATGGTCTAGCCAATTGGCAAGCATCTTCTGCTCTGTGTATTATGTTTTTTTTTTATTTTATTTTATTTTATTTTTATTTATTTATTTTATTTTTTTATTTTATTATTTGTCAAGCATGTTTGTGTGAGTGTATAAATAGGTGGGCGAAACTGTTGAGCTATTTGATGTGATTTGAGAGGATGTGTATGTGTGTGGCTATCCAGCAATGTTTAATCCACCGTCTGCACAGTTTGTTGGCTGCCAATATTTTTTCTTATTTTATTCAAGCAATCAAGCTATTTTTCTTCTTCTCTGACTTCAAGGCAATTTTACTATGATTGCAGCAAGTTGAAAACACATAAGACGCATACAGTATGTTAACATAACATATTCACTAATTTTGGTTAACGAAAGTTGCATCTATTCCCTCAAACTTTCACATAATCATATTTTACACAGTATTGCATCAACAAATAATTTTGACATTTCAATGGCTGACTATATGGACAGCATTATTTAGAATAACTACTTGATTAATCATTTTTTAAAATGACAACGCCATGTATTTTCTCAGAGCTTGATTTAACATTTCAACATTTCACAGCATTTGAAGTGCTCATGTTGAAATATTTAATATAACACTCTCCCACACAAAGGTTATATATATATATATATATATATATATATATATATATATATATATATATATATATATATATATATATATATATATATATATATATATATATATATATATATATATATATATATGTATGTATGTATGGCTGGGATAGGCTCCAGCATCCCCCACAACCATTGTGAGGAGTAAGTGGTCAAGAAAATGGATGTCCCAGTGTAGGTTTAGAGCATCAGTGATGTGATCATGCTGATGGTGATGAGAATTAATAATTTAATTATTTAATTAATTAATTTTAATGTTTGATGATAGCAGGTCACGTCAAGAATTGTTGAAGAACAATTTTATATTCATAAATAGATGCCTAAATATGTCTCCTTTTTCCGCTATGTGTTGTACTTATCTGCACAGTTTAAGGCCCAGTTGTGTAGTTTTGTGGCATTTGGCTGAATGTGAGCAGGGAGTAGAATTTTGTTTGGGCTTAAATGCGAGCAGCCCTTGGGCACAGCGGCCACGCCACCATCCCTAAAGGAGGCCAGCCACCGCGGGCATGTCAGCTCTAATTTAGTGAGAAGATCCGCCACTTACTCACTACTTTCCGTCTGGTCACATTTACCATGTGCCAGTACAACCCTTTGAAAGTGATTCCGGTGTAGCATATGGTACAGCACACACTTATAAGTGAACTTTAAATGGGCTTTCTCTCCTGGTTGATCCTGTCATGCTTGCTTCCATGATCCTCCTCTTCAAGCCATTGAATAGCTTTGTTGGTTGGTTGTTGATGTAGCTTTTGTTCCTTAATGTAGTAAACCAACACAGCCAATTATCTGGCACATCAATCACTCTGAACACTTTCATTGGTTCAACGCTCAATCTACTGAAGCCTCGGAATCTTTCAGAAGCATTCACTGTGCACTCCAAACTGATCTTCTGCTTGTCACATCCTCTCATCATCCATGTCCTGCTTGCATACAGTATGTTGCAATGTGATCCTTAGGAGCTTGACTTTGGTGCTTTTGTCTGACTACCAATTTGTCATGCTACTCGGGGCATTCAAGCCCATGGCCATTCTGCATCTGATTTCTTTGCTGTTGACCTTGTCTTTCTCCAGACATTCCACACTATCCAACCCCTCCAAGGGTGTTGCTCTAACGCTGGTTTGCTTTCCATCTGGATTGTCATTTATGGGGACAGCCTTGCAGTGGCGGTGTAGATGCAATAGCCTACCAGAAAAATGATGTCACTGTCCAAATGTTTCTGGACCTCACTGAGTTATGATGGAGTACTTGGGTAGGAATTATGTGTATGAGTATAACAATATATATCTAATGTGAACATTTTGTATACTAATTGAAAACATCTTAAAATGGAAAACACTATTGGCATCAGAAACAAAATGGTCCTCTGAGTCCTTGATTTAGTTAAAGATCACTAGCTGTATCAGGCATCTCCTAAACCAAAGCTTTTCCAATTATCAAATGCATACCTCTTGAGATATCATTTCCATTGAGCATTACTTCCGGTTATAATTTTATCATGAAAATGTTCTTACTTGCTTGACACAGATGAAGATTGTCTTCAAGCAGTTTGTGGTGAAGGAAAATCATTAATTTACACATGGTTATGTATTTTTCAAGTACCTTATTTTCCGCACTATATTTGGGCGCACCTAAAAGCCTTCACTTTTTTCAAAAGCTGACCATGCGCCTTATAATCCAGTGCGCCTTATATATGGATCAATATTGAGCTGCAACAGGTATCGTTGTCAAGACACTATCGGTGACCCTGCATGATCGGTGACGCGCATGCACAGAAGATCTCGCCATCTTGGATCGCTAGCTAATACTAATACTTTACCTCAGAGAAAATAATAAAACAGCTGTTTATTCATTTTGGGAGTGAATGGAGTTGTTAGAAAGCTGGTTTGTAATCTATGAATAAAGTTTGACTGACGTATCTGACTGTTTTGTTGACATTCCCTTTAGCGCAGCACCATCTAATGGATGCATAACGTAACCCCAGCCTCTACTGTAGCGCCTTATATATGGAAAACGTTTTAAAATATGTCATTCTTTGAAGGTGCGCCTTATAATACGGTGTGCCTTATAGTGCGGAAAATACGGTAATTATGAATTATTTTTAACCAGCTTCACTCTCCTATCCGCTGTGAGACTCACATATATATTGGAATATTAATTAAAAACAAAAAAATAGTCAGCCAATCAGTAACATGCGGCGAATCAGAGCATAAAAATGACTACATTTTAACTAATCTAGTGGAAGGTGGTCACAGTTTGTGAGAAAACTTGATGGAAAAAAAAAATAAAAAATTCCAGCCAGTCAGATGGTGAACTAAATAGTGATGGTGCACTAAAATGACATTCTAAACCAACCTGAGAAATTCTAAAAGCTTGGAGATCAATTAAGTAATAGTGTAAGTATTAGTACAATTGTCCATTCATTGTTCTGTTATTGCTGAAGTAGCTCTAGTCCCTGCGCTTAAGAATGGAGCACATGGAAATCACCAAATTAGCATTTCCTCCATGGTAATTCTTTGCCAGGCCATTTGCTTGTTTGTGCATTTTTTTCTGATATGTTATGCTAATGCTATGCTAATAAAGCCACTAACTTGGCCATTGAAAAGTGACTTTTTTGCCAACAAAAAGACTGTTTTATTTCAAATCCAATTAATTAAAAAAAACAAAAAACAAAAAAACACTCCTAACTGTATAGGTCATAAGGAAGACTGATTAATTAGAAATTGCGAAATGTTTAGAACATGTAGCAATGTACAAATATATATATATTTTTTTGTAAAATAATTATGTTCATTAATTTAACTTGAGCTTTTCCTGATGAAGAAAAAGCTAAATGGTAGAGTTTTCCTCGACTTTCCTCCACTTACACACTTGCTCCTGCTCAATTTCACCTTAGTTATGAAGAAGATACAAATGATTACTGTGACTATAGTTGGATGAAAGAGTAAAAAGGTAAACATTAAAGCAATTTTTAATTTCAGAAGTTCTCTATTTGTACAAAAATAAGTCTCAATTGTCAACATAGATTTCAGCTCTGTCATGCTCAAATAATGCCTTTGTCAAGATGTACATTAATCACTTAAGAGGGCAAAATCAATTCATAAAAATGTATAATTGTATACAATGACATTATGTACATTATGTTAAATATTCATCAACCGAACATCATACTCAGACATTGGCCCTCCACGTCATAGTAAATCCTTGATCCACACGGACTGAAGTTGCAGTTGCATCTACAATGAGTTCCTGTAGATTAAAGACAAATAAAAACAAAAGGCTTAAAATCACAATAAATGTACCATTCTAGGGGGCGTCAACAGCAGGTTGTAAAATATATTGTTATGACTCACTGTAAAGTGTGAATACACCAACACATGCTATGTCATTTTGTGCAGTTGTGCACTTAATTGTGAGTTTGACTTATTAACATGATGAATAGCTCAGCAATGCACTCCACCAATAGCGTGTCTAAAAGAACAATTCGAACATGATTTACTACATTGTGTTTTAAACAATTCACCTAGCGGTTCCCTTTGTTTTGATTAAGAGGGAAGAGTCACAACAATGCCGAGAATGGAGTTGATCGCTGTTGATTTGATGTTGTTTTAATAGAGCCAACATCAACAACTTTGGATAATGAATGTTTTAAGGCAATGCCCGACAATAGAGGAGTCGTTTTAAAGTATGATTGACGTGCGCAGTGAATGGTGAATACATTGATCATTGATCGTTAAACTAGGAACAATGTTGATTTCAATGACAACTATAAAGTGGACCGAGGTCATAATTTCATCAAACTGGGAAAATGACTACAATCTACAATTCACAGTTACCGGTATGTAGCCTTCAAGTGCAGTTTTCCATTATTTCCCTAAAGTATGGTATCTTTATTAATATTGCAATATGTGTGTGCGTGTGTACAATGTATATGAGAAAAATATTCACCTGAGTGTCTGCATTATACTGAGGTACCGGATGATGTACTGTCTCGGCTGCATCCGTCAGAGACACCTCTGTGATGCGTGTGCTGATCCCCCAGACCTTCACGATGCCAAGGATCAAATGGTCAGCTTCAAACAAGCCATTGTAGAGAGTTGTACTTGACAAAGTGTTCTAGAAGTGGAAAAACAAAACATTGGGAATGAAAAGAACACTACCGGTAGTATGTATGTTGTTTAGAGGTTAGAGGTATCGTAGATGAGGTTGTTGGAAAGCATGATTTGATCTTTCTTCAGGTCAAATTACTTTGAAAGGTCTCAACCGATGAGTTAAAGTGATAATGAACCATGGAAATATTTAAAAAATTATAAAACACATACAATAGTACCAAATTATTGGGACACTTTTAGTCATTGCACTGATCGGATGTGAAGATGTGAGAACGAAAGAGGGACAACTTTCTACATGATGTTGGAGTGTGTCAAGGATTTTGTCGTTACTTATCCACGACAACATTTTTGAGGTCAGCCATTGGACACAAAGTCCAAAGTTGTTCGATGGGGTTAAGGTCAGGAGTGTAAAGGTGTCCACACCGAAAGCATCCAACCAAGAGTTCATGGAATTTGTTTTTTACTGGAACAGAAAGCTCCCTTCTACAAACTTTTAGAAGAATGTCCAAAATGTTTTGTGGCAATGAAGATTCAATATCAAGGAGCAACTGGGGGATAAAGATGGTTATTCACAAATAGGCTGCTGATGTCTCATCCCATATGGAACATCCATATGTAACAAAAAAAAAAAAATAGCTTTGAATAGAAAAGTTCAAGAGATGCCATTTACAATATTGGACAACAGAAATGCAGTATATGCATATCCTTGTGATTCAGATTGACCTTGAGGAAAATATCTGCTACTATGCTATAATATTAACAACATCAAATGGAATGCTTGACTGATCACTAGTGACCGAAGGAGGGCAGGATGACAAGGTCATCCTATATATTGCTCTTTGGATAATTGCTGGCACCACGTAAGACTGTGCAAATAGTGTAATGTTGCTCAGGACCAGCAAAAGATGGTGGATGTGAACCCCCCCCCCCCCCCCCCCCACAATTAAACATAAAATAATAATAAAATAAGCCATACACCAGAAAGTAGAAGGACAAGACTGAACCAAAAGACCGTCACGTTTGGGGGGTGTTGCAGGCAGGACCCAAATGCAGGGGGCAACAAAAACAGGGCAAGGCGGGGATGCAAGTTAAAAAAAGAGGATTTAATAAAATATGTAAACAAGGTACTATGGAAAAATACAAATTAACAAGGTCAAAAACAAACTAATGCCGAAAACACAAGGGCAACAAGGCATGGCATGGCATGGCATGGCATGGACAACATGGGATAACAGGGTCAGCAACAGCAACAATGACTCAACAAGAAATGAAACAAAGCAGGGTAACTAAATACACATGGTAACGAGAAAACAACAGACACCCGGGCAAGGTACAAGAGGCTTGGGGAGCTGATTGGTCAACACACTGGGAAGGGAAGACACACTCAGGTGGACGTGGTTAGACATAACGGGACAAGGGAAGAGACAAGGAATACATGACAAATAACCAAAAGAAAACAAAATCCCACCCCCACAAAACCAAAACATGACAAAGACCAAACAGAAAAAAAACATCCAGACTAGATACATGGAGGTCATTGTACAAAGGACACGGGCTGAGGTGTAGATATTCAGATTACGTTATCAGACAAAACAATGTAAAACGTAAATATTGTGACAGGATAGCACTCACATGATATTTTCAGATAACTTTTTCTATCATTCTTTTGTGATAAATCTAAGTCAACGATTTCCACTGCAGTTAAAGGAAATCAGTCTATCGAACATCACAAATATTTATAAATTATTGTTTTTATTCAAACTATTGAGTCATACAGTCATTACACCAGTGGTGTCCAAACTACGGCCCGGGGGCCATTTGCGGCCCGCCGTCCATTTTTTATTGGCCCGCAACATATGCTAAAAATGGCATTTGACTCAGTTCAATAAAAAATAAAACACAAAAATGTTTGGAGATGGTCAAAGTAAGAAGGGAGGGTGTCGAAAAACACAGGTGCTATTAAAGGTTATTTTAGTTAACTAAAACTAACTAAATAACTAAAAGTAAAATTCAAAAAACAATTTCGTTAACAAAATAAAATAAAAACGACAACTAACTGAAATTACATATTATGTTTACAAAACTAACTAAAACTATAATTATAGCAAAAATTCGTTTTAGTCTTTGGTGTGATTTTTAGTAGATTTATTTTGATATCAACCGGAATAATGACGTTTGAAAGTATGTCACACATAAGTGACGTCATCCAGCAGCAGCCAATAGAAAAGCAGTGGTGTTTTTTAAATATTTCGCACAAGTAATACACATTAAAAAAAAAATAATACTAATACTGAAACTAACTAAAACTAAACAAAGATCTAAAACTAATAAAAACAGAACCACCCTGAAAACCAATAAAAACTAACTAAAATGAAATATTCCCAAATTATAATAACCCTACTGCCATATTACAAATAAAATGGTTCATATACTTTAGCATTTTTCTAAATATGCAAAAGCACAAATAAATTATTTGTACAATTTTTAGGATGAAACAATTTCTCTTCATGACATTATGTGGCCCTTGCGTCCTTCTGATTTTCTGTATGTGGCCCTCAAATAAAATTTTGGACAACCCTGCATTACACTGTTGCTTTTTCCAGCTTACTGTCTGAATAGCTGTGTGAAGTAAGGTTGTCCCACTGCTTCATTGTGAGATGTGCAGGGTTCATTTTGAACATCCATTTACATGACCAAATATGCTTCTTCCCCTGAGAGGGCAGACTGCTTGCAAATTAGTGTTACAGTATGGGAGTGTTAGATGGGAATTGCCTATAGCAAGTAGAAAAGGTCACAAAAAAGTCATGGTATAAAGTGTGGCTGTGAATCCACATGTTTCTTTCTGTCTTTTCGCCACCAATATCATCTTAAAGTGGGCATATAATGGAAAATAGATTTTTTTTTTTAAATGTTTGTATAGTTAGGTCCCTGGAGTGTCTGGCCACCTTTCAAGTGTGAAAACAAAGCAATGTAAGTCTTTTTTTTTTTTTTTTTTTTTTTTTCAAGAGCTCAGATGTAAGTCTTGCAATGTAAGTCTTCTGTTTACTTCTGAAAACGTCGCTGACTGCGAGCAAGTGTTTTAAGCGGAAAAAAAACAAAACGTGCCGGTACTCCCCTTATTGGACTGTTGCCAGGTAAAATAGGCAGTATACATACTACGTGTGTGTGTGTGTATATATATATATATATATATATATATATATATATATATATATATATATATATATATATATATATATATATATATATATATATATATATATATATATATATATATATATATATATATATATTAATCACAATTACTCACTTAATTGAAAAGACTTTTTATCAAAAAAAATTGCAAATTTGAAGAGCACCTGGTACGTGTTAAGTCTAATCAGTTAATTACTTGCATAATTTCAAGTGAAAAAAAAAAGACCCCAATAGTTCGAAATGAACACATATTCTGAATGTCATACGCAAACATTCATTAAATGCTTTACTTTAATGCATGTAGTTATGTTTATTGCTCAAACACAACCTGTGCTAACTTTAGTGGAACCATCCGCTGTCAGCTAAAGGATCATCTGAGCTCAAAATTAAGAGTGTGATTAATCTGCGTTAATACATTATTAATGTGATTACGTTTTTGTGATTAATCAAATGTTTAACAGCACTAATAGATAGATAGATAGATAGATAGATACATACATACATACTCCATAATACTTCTCCTTTATAATGTCTCCTTTCTGTGTTTGTCAAAATTCTGGGTCCAAAACTTCTTTAACATATGGGCCCAAGCGCAGATGCACATATGTGGAAATAGATGCACACGCATGCACATGCACCCACGTACACAGTTTAGAAAAAAACAACAACAACAAAAAAAAACACACGCACACAAACTCCCCTACACACACATTCTATGTTCAGCGTCATCCAAAATGGCATGTGATGTGCTAATCTGCAAGGCAGCTTTGGCCTCGTTGCCCAACTTTCTCCATCTCCTCACATCTGCCTGTCCACGCTCACGCACACGCACGCACACGCGCACGCAAACACACACTGATTCGTTCTTTCTCTTCCTCCTCCCCTTGGCTGACAGACAGTGTGCCTGCTTTATCACGGTGTGAAATTGCTTTGGAATGAGCCTGATGGTAGGCAGAGGACAGCCACAGATGTTTGGCCATGGTCGCTGTACGTGTGTGTATACAGTGCATGCGGGTCCGTATGTTTGTGTATGTTTGAGATTAAATGTATGCTCATTAATATGTGCCTGTGTGTGATATTGTGCCTTTTTGCCTGGATGAAAAGAAAATGGGGCTGGTTTAGTTGCATAAGTCCAAACGATCAGGCGGTTTGTGACACATCAACAACTTAAAAGGGGCATGCTAAACACACTTGCACATCCAATTGACAATATTGCTATTTTTTGCGGTGTAAATAACTGCAGTTTTGTTTTTGTTTGTACTTGTACAGCATACAGTTGATTTTTTGTGTAATACTACATTGTTTGAATCATATATTCATATAGAAGTATATGGGTGTCATCATTTCCACAACATTGATTTTTTTTTTTTTTTTTTTTTTTTTTGTATGTTAGGCCTGAGATTGACTGGAAAAAAAAGTTTTCCCTGCCTCTCATCCCAATTAACCCTAATGAGGACAAGCGGTACACACAACGAATTTCCTTCTTACTGGAAATTAAATTTGACTCCTCTATCCCTCTCAAAAATGAAAAATAATCAACAAGTATGCTTACTTTTGGAATATTACTCCCAGTTAGGCCTGTCAAGATATTGTTAGATCGCATAGTAAGCCCTTTGTGGGCCTCAACAATCTATTACAGCGCTCAACATGAAAAGAGAAAATAATGCGTTTAAAGAACTGAGACCAGGCATGAGATTAGTTTTGATGACTGTAGATTCACTGCATAGCTGAAAAGATGACATGCTTTAAATTGGATGACAATGAGTTATTTTAAACTGTCTTATAATAATTCACAGTCCAGTAGCCTCACAGTAATTTCAATATATCATTTATTGCCTGTAAACGTGCCAGTACTGTAGTAGCTGAGCTGTATTTATTTGTGAAGTTTATAATTGGAATTGGACTGGCACATATACTGCATCACCAAGCTTAGGCTTTAGTAGACTACTGTATTTTGAAAATTATTTTAATTAAGTTTCTAAATTATCATTTCTGGCAAAAGTAAGTCTACGCACTATGTCAGAAAAGTTCCAGCTCTGGTGTCTCGAGCAACACTTATGATATAGAATGGTATATATACACAATATTTTTCGTGAAACCAGTCCTGGAACATTTCTGACACACCTTTTATCTCTGTGGATGCACTATGACACTATTTATTGGCACCAAGCATAACTACTCAATTAAAAGTACAACCAACTACCGTATATCGCCCGTAAATGTTACCAACATTTCTAAAATGTAATCAAGTAATGACAGCCTTGTGTTTTGTTCACCTCTAAACGCTCAACTGAGCTACAGACAGTAATGTTCACATTCCATTACATCCTCTTCATGCGATTTTACCCCAGGCCATGATGTTATCCTACCCTTATTAAAGCCCTATTGGTATCTAAACATTTGCAGACATTGCCAATTGGTGTAATTACAAGTTTGCTACCCCATATAAAGTCGTAAAAATGTGTTCTTAATCCAAACTATTTCTTAAGTGGAGAGCAATAGAAACACATTATGTAACATTAACTACCTTTGTATTTCATGATGAAATGATGCTGAATGACTTCTCCACCAGTGATATTGCATATATATATAGTAACATTCTTTTGCTGCATCACTATCATGATATACTACTGCAGTGGTGACAAGTTAATGTAATAAAAGGATCATAACTCAATGCCTACATCTTAAATTGGAAGCACAAATACAACATCCTTCCCAGGATTGCTGCCTTAGAATAATACTTTTAAGAAGGGAAATTATTTTATCCCCCAAATAAGTCACATAAATTCCATTTCATAATTTGGACTAATTTCTGTGAAGGTGACTTCCTCCTTTCACATTCACCATCCACTGCTCTCTGGTAAATCAATGAATTAAACTATTGCTGCATTAATAACAATAATGACAAGAAAGGAAGTAAGAGACATGACATTTAGTCAGCCTCTGAACTCACCGATTCTACAGCATATGAGGTCAAGAGATAGTGTCCTTTTCCAATTGTGTCTAAAGGGAGAAAAATAATTAAGTAGGAATTATTGAAATACAAACTAAAACAAACAAGAAATTGATCTAAATACAGTATAAACAGTTTATACTTGGATTCATAAAACTATATTTATCCCTGCAAGGAAATCACAGTAAAGGTGGTCCAAATAAAGGATTGGTAACCCCCCCCAAAAAAACAAAAACAAAACACTTTTGCTTGAACGTTTAAATGTAGCTTGGCTGGGTCAAACGGCTCATGAAAGTCATGAAGAGCAGTTTGAAAAATGAGTAAGCAAATAATGGACTGATGCACTGTTTTAGTTAACGAAAGAGGAGTAATTAATTGGTTCTATGAAATTGCAGACGTGTAGGTCAATGGCAGAATTGCTGACCATGATAAACATTTGTGAGTCCATTTGAATGTCAGTTAAATGCATTGCTATTACTAAAACTCAAACAAAACACAGGTAATTTGTCGCTTTAGTTAGTGGGAAAGCAAACAAAGCAAAACAAATTAGGCCGGACATTGAAAGAGGAAGAAGAGGAATAGACAGGGGAAATTAATTCATTAATTTCTATTCCTCCCCATTTATGCAAACTATATTTTCTCACATTTTGTAAATGTAACAAAACATGACTTCATGTGCAGATTTATATGTGAGTGTTTCATAATAAAATGTACTAGTAGGAACCAGAGGGTGCGGAATAACTTGGTGGATTAGGTGGCACTTGCAATAAAGCTCAAGAATTAAATACGCATCAACCAAATTGATTGGTTGGTAAATGTATTTATGATACTGATAAGCAACATATGGATATGAGTAGTTGTTCTTAATGTCCAATACAATGTTTTATTGTATTTCAACATTTCTACAGCATTCCACATTTGTCAAAACAAAATGTATCAAAGGTAACACTGTAAAGTAATTATAAATGTTATTTAATTTACACCCATTGTCATGGCCTGTAACTGAACAACATTTTGAAGCAGCAAGTTTCTCACAGGTGACCTTTTACTCACCTATTCCGTCGCCGTCATCCCAGAAGAACGATCCTTGTGCAGTCCCATTGTCACTCAGGGCAACGATCAGTCCCAAAGGATTCTTCCGGCTGAAAGAGAAGTGTTGGTAAAGAGTTGCAGCGGTGAAGGACATCTGCTATATTTATATCATCGCTGGCAGGGACCCACCTGATCTCTACTGCGCTCAATCACTCAACAGCCTAAATGTAACTTATTGCCTTTCTGAAGCTTGCTATAACCATCCAAGGCATTCACTCCTATCTGGGTTGGGACTCGGTTGTAAACCATTTTATTGTGAGCCGTTATTTGCATTTACCTGTAGTATGTTGTGTTCTCCGGTTTTTGCCAAGGTAAGATGTATCCTCCTCTGATGTGAAGATTGATATGGTCCAATGGCGTAGGTAGCCATACCTTTTCGCCGCGCACCTTGAGTTCTTTGGCCTAATTAAAAGGGTGATAATTACATCTCATCGTCAAGTATATATACAGTATATCAGCTTCAAACTCAATATGATAGTTTGCAAAATAATGATAAGACCAAAAAGGAATTGCAACAGAGGTGGCATCCTGTCAAAGTTTTATTGGATAATAGCAGTAGGACAACAGGCTTTCTTTACTCTTCAGTCTTTTATTTTTTGCACCATATTATTAAATAAGCATTACCTCACCATTTAATGGGGTTATTCAGTTGTTTAAGAATTCTTTTGTTTAATGGCACGTGTGTCACGCCGCCACCAGAGTGGCGGTTCATGCTCTTATTTTCACAGTCAGGTTCCCGGTTTATTTTGAAAGTACTAACTCTCATCTCACCCCAGGTCACTTGCCCTTCCTGCAGCCTCACTGATTACCGGTCCACGCCCATGATCACTACCACCTGTTCCCAATCAACCCGGACATAAAAGCCACCTGAATTCTCTCCTCGTTGCCGAAGTGTCACATATCTCAGTGCATGGAAGCGTCCTCTCAGTCCTCGTACCACAGTCCTTGTTTGATGTCTAGCCTTGCCTTGTCTTGCGCCTTTAGTTTGCCCTGGTTTTCCTCCCTTGTGGAGTGCCTTTTGTTGTCCCTGTTTTTGAGTGCCCTTTTTTGTATCTCCCGTGTGGAGCTCCTTTTGTTCAGCCTTTTTTCCCTCTTTAAGAGGCGTTTTGGTTTTCGTGTTATTAAAGCTGCAGCCTTGTTGGCCAACTTTACATCTGCGTCTGAGTCCTACCTCCTCACGTCGTGTCAACGTGTGAGTGAGAAAGTTGCTTAAACTTTTACTGTGTCACTTATTGATGCCTCTTTCTTCGTGATGCAAAAAAAATAAATACATATAGCTACAGAATAAATCTGGTGATATATATATATATATATATATATATATATATATATATATATAGTTACAGAGACTGCATTATGTCTAGCTTGCTAACTCACCGTGTGGTAGTCATACCAGCGTGCATCAGGAACATAGGCTTCTACCCGTGTAGCTCCCTGCCAATCCAAAAAAAAATAAAAAAAATTAAAAAAAAAAAAAAAAAAATATATATATATATATATATATGTAAGTGAGACAAGTAGAGAAAATAGCACAATAATACAGATGTTTGCGCGTGCGCACCGGGTCAAGGGCAGGGCTGATAAGAAGAGCAGGTCCCCAAAGAAACTGTTTGTAAATGTCCCAAGTGGTTGGATCGTTCACAAACCTGTGACACATTGGCAAATCGGATGTTAAACATCCATAAACAAAGAATTGCTAACAATTTCACGTTTCTAGGTTCCTTTAGTGGTTTAAAAATGCAAGTTAAGCAGTTCTTAAATGATTTTTTTTTAATCTGATTTGCCAAGTGAAAACAATTCAATTAAAATGTAAACATTATATTCACTCATTATTTGATTTTTATTTTATGAAGTACCATGAGTTTGATTGAAGGAGGCATCTATTTGCTCATTCAAGTGGAAAACCACCATAGGTAACCCCCCCCCCCCCCCCAAACAAATAAATAAAATAAATTAATTAAAAATAGAGCACTTACTCATGCAGAAGGGGTCTGACAACAGTGCTTCCTTTGGTATGAGCAACATATATGAGCGTATAAAGGTATGGCAGAAGGGTGTAACGAATGTTGAGGACATTCCGAGATGCCTCTGCGAAGGTGGCGTCCCAGGCAACAGGATCTTGTCTCTGAAAACAACAAATGCTCAAAAAATAATCATACACCAACAAACATATGAATGCTACATTTTCTTTGTCCTCACATTTACTATGAAATGATGAAAGTGAACTATTATTAAAATGTGAAATTGTTTGTGACTTACTCCCACCTCTGCTGCCTTTACATGACATGATTTGATTATTTATTGTTATCTGTGTTGGTTATCTATAATGATGCTGTTTTAAAATTATTGATCCAAAGAGTGTAGAACTAGCCAACGTCCACTGGACTGTATCATTATCATTATACATCAAACATCTGCATAGACTATCAATAGACAATGGCAGGGCAGAACTGGAAGGACAAGGACTCTTAGCATCTAATCACAGTCTCAAATCACCTTCATACTGCATACAATAACACATGCAATATATCTGTTGCCTGTAATCTGAAGGTTATAGTGTAAACAATGATTTCAGCATGAGGAAAAAAAAAATGCTGCTTTTTTTTTTGGTACATCTAAATACAATATTTTTTGCGTAGCCTACTGATGTTTGAACATAACACAAGCCGAAAAGCAACAGGTTTGCTTTATGCTTCTGATAATCAGATCATCCCCACAGCATTAAACCCAAAGATGAAAGAAATGATCATCTGACAGCTGAGTTTGTAACCTTCAACCTCCAACAAACAACAATTTTAGGTGAACAATTTGTGAGCCAGTGTGAATCAAACAAAACAACTTAAAACCTTATGATCAAAAGCATTTCCAGATAGGGACAGTTTACCAGTCTGGTTTGCGGCAACTTTCTATAATTTCAGTAATTCAGTATTAAGGATTTTTTTAACTGAAATTTAACTTGTAGATGTTTGCATATTTTGAACGTAAGATTAGTCTAATGGTTACTTACTGCAGCCATAGCAGGTTAGGTGTAATCTGTTGGCTGTGCGGGCAGTCACGTATGTGGCGCCATTAGTGATGAAAAGAATCCTAACAAACAATATGAAGTGGACTGAAAGCTTAAAACTTCATTGATGATTGATGATGACGGGACGGTGCACCGACTGTTGACGATTGGCGAGAGTGACTGACTCTCGGACAGTCATTGACGTACGCGCGTTTTATTGAGGGTTTGGCGGAATGCCCACCTTTGTCTGTCAGTCCTAAAATAGTGGCGACGAAAGCAATGACGGATGTGTGGTTAAAATAGCAGAAATACGGGCTAACTACAATTTTGTACGGCTTGAAAAAAAAAAATATATATATATATATATATATTGTAAAATGCTCACCTCTGCAAAAATGTCCCCGATGTAGCATTTCTCTTTGTTTCTTTTTCACTTGCTGCGTAGCTGACTTAATCTTTCCCTGAAAGTTTTGGATTCCAAGCTACAAAACTCCAATCGGAGTAATCATCCTCACGATGTTATCCCATTTGCAAGCCATTACAATACCACTGGAATAATGGGGTTTGTGTGTGTGTGTCATGGAGGGGTGGGGTGGGTGATGTGCAGTGGTGCTCAGATCACCTTGAGAATTCAATTAAGCCCCCCACCCCCAATACACATACACACCCTTCCACACAAACTGTCCCATCGAGTACTTCAGACTCTATTGCAGAGAAATTTTGTCTCGTGGGATCGATCCCTGGACGGGCCTTATTGGATTTCTTAGATGTGTTCCAGAGCTCTTAAAGGTCACTGCAAGAATGAATGCCACCAACACAACAACACCAAACCAGAGTATCTCTTTGGAGAGTTATGTGTGCCTGTGTGCGTGTGCAACGTTTTATTTTTGGCAAATATTAGGATCTCTCCTTGAGAAGAAGAACTTGCTCTGTGTAAAAATTCAATTTTTATCTTTTCACTAAGCACCTGTATTTGGAGTCAAGTGTATTGAGAAACAAATACAACAAAGGTATATTAATTATAATTTTAAGCAGGTGTTGACATGCCGTAGTTTGAAAATACTGATATTTCTCCAACAGTGAATCCTCGCACTAGTAGTCTGTCATAGCAAGCTAAGCTTTAATCATTCTGAGAGTTTACTCACCGGGTTGCCCTTGCCGTTATGGTTACGTGAATATGGATAGAAGGCACCCAGTTGCATCCAACGAAGACACATCTCATACTTAGCTGTATTGAAAAACCCGCAAATGTCTGCCCCAGTCTGAAAAAGAGGTCCAGTGACAGAAAAGATGAGACAACAGGGAAAATAAATGCATTCAACAAGTGAAAATCGTATAATGAAGAACAGTGGTGTCCAAACTACGGCCCGGGGGCCATTTGCGGCCCGCCGTCCATTTTTCAGTGGCCCGCGACATATGCTAAAAATGGCATTTGACTCAGTTCAAATAAAATAAACAAAAAACATGTTTGGAGATGGTCAACGTAAGAAGGGAGGGTATCGAAAAACAAGTGCCATTAAAGGTTATTTTAGTTAACTAAAACTAATGAAAAAACTCAACTAAATTCAAAAAACAATATTGTTATATTGTTACCGAAATAAAATAAAAACAAAAATGCTTTTTTTAAAAATGAAAACTAACTCAAACTACATTTTATGTTTACAAAACTAACTAAAACTAACTATAATTGCAGCAAACGTCCTTCGTTTTAGTCTTTGGTAATTAATTTAATGCATGAGCCTTTGGGGATGATTTTAAATGTGATTTTTAGTAGTATTATTTTGATATAAACCGGAATAATGACGTTTGAAAGTATGTCACACAGAAGTGACGTCATCTAGCAGCAGCCAATAGAAAAGCACCTTCAGATGACATTGCTCCCATGGTGTTTTTAAATATTGCGCACAAGTAATACACATTAAAAAAACTAATACTAATACTGAAACTAACAAAGTAAACTAAAACTAAGCATTTTTTAAAGAACTAAACTAATAAAAACTAACAGAACCACCCTGAAAACTAATAAAAAATAACTAAAATGAAAAATTCCAAAACTATAAAACTAAACCATTTTACAAATAAAATGGTTTATATACTGTAGCATTTTTCTAAATATGCAAAAGCACAAATAAATTATTTGTCCCATTTTTTAGCACTAAACACAATTTGTCTTCATAACATTATGTGACCCTTGCGTCCTTCTGATTTTCTCTATGTGGCCCTCAAATGAAAAAGTTTGGACACCCCTGATGTAGACTATTTGAAAAATCTAAATGCAATGCTTAATCAGCAGCATCATTTTTTTGTTATGATTGCTATTTATCCATTCATTCTAGCCTGGCGTTGCCATAAACTGGCACTCTACATTTTAATCTGTAGAATGCCTTCACAAAATGTGAAACACGTATTAGACCTCGTGTCAGAACGTGAGACACGCTGTCAGTGATGGACCGGGAAGGAATGTACTAGCATCTGTGTTAGAACATGAGCTGAAACATACGTGTCTTTAAGCTTCTGGGACTCAACATATTAAGTGGGCTTATCAATCGAAAGATTAAAGATTAAATATATGAAGACCCTCCAACAAATTGTAAAGTACATGAATAACTGTTTGAATAATTGACCTATATTTTGAAATGTTGACTGACAGTATTAGGACCCCTGCCTCCTGTAATAACATGCTGTACAAGATGTCCTTTGGTCAAAATGAAATAACATCTCTGTGGCCATGTAATCTACTTATATCAGACAAGGTCACATCAATACGATTATGTCTTATCAAAAAATAAAAAATAAAATCAGATGATGAAACTTACATAAGGGATGCCAAACAGACTGAACTCCATCATGCCTGTGGGATAGGAAAATCTTGAGTGACTTCTACAGTAAAGGTTCCTCTTTCACAAATGGTATGGGTGCATTTACAACTACATATGTTCATCATGGTTTGTTAATGTTCTAATTTTTGCAAGTGTTTGTACATACAGTACCTATGATGGATTTATACAATTGGTCCCAGCTGGCGTTGTTGTCACCCAGCCAATGTCCTGCCCATTTTCCACTGGAGGGATAAGTGGATCTGGTCACCACTATACCTCGTCTACCGGTAACACTCAGCAGGGCACTGTATGAAGACAAGAAAAAAATTGCACATACGTAGATACAGTGTGGCTGCATTATTAAAAACATTAAACTACATGGTGTTTTGTGTGAAGCACTACACTTCCTATGGACCCATTTCTCTAATGGAAGAACAATTGTGAAAGTTGAAGCCCGGCACATTTTGTGTAAATTAGATATGTCTTCCATATCCAAGTCACACAACATTCTTGTCATTCATCATTCAGGTTTGTTTTCAACAACTTTAAAGGATTACGTCTCGATGTGATATTGTATCTCATCTACGATGATTGACATAGCTGTTGTCAAAATTCCTTCATGTATGGGGGTATGTGGAGGACTCCGTCTGTGTTGTCCATAGTACTCCTTTTTTTTTTCCAGCTTGTTATCAGTGCACTTGCTTGTCATCTCCAATACACTGTGCAGTAACTCAAAGCTTTATTCTTCATTTTCATGTTCCCACAATGACAGTCTGGCTGTGTTCTAAATCTTGCATGCTTCTTTACGCTTCTTCAACATACCTTTCCCAACTGTACCCTTGCACGCCTAGAATAACCAGGTATAAGGTATTCAACCTTGTTTCTACCAATCAGTGGTGTGGTTTGTTAAAGTGTATAATATTCAGTCTTTCAAATGAGTAAAGGGTATCTGAACTGTGTCATGCATCATTTCAGGTACCAACTGCAGTGATTTGGTGACTGCAATGTGGAGCTAGCCTAGACACACAATCCCATAAGTGTGGACTTACTTTTGAACACAATAGGGAAAAAAAAAAAAAAAGAGCATGTTGTGCATTTTTTGCTCCATTTTCATCAACCAGTACCCTTTGTCAGTTTTTAGGTACACGTGTTTTTGTTTTCAAAATTATAAAAATACATTATGGCTATGACACCCTTCTGTTCTCTGGGTTGCAAAACCACAAGGATGTGTTGTTGACTTAGCCAGGCAAGCCACAACCACTTACTTGAGAGAAAGAATGTGGGTCTGGACCACAGACTTATTTAAGAATGGAGTAACAATGCCACTTACTCACCGTTGTGAGAAGTAAAGCCACAAGCGGCCATCTTAGGTTGCCACTCGCTTAGGCTGCCTTACTTGAATACATTGATTTCTCCGTGGCATTTTGAAGTTCTTTTCTGTCTCTATGCGAAAATGCCACTGCACATGACATATTGTTCTACTGATAAGACTGGAAGAAGCTCTACATATCCATTCCATTGGTAAGAATAGATGACACGATCTGAGGTGCACATGCACAGGTCAGCCATATTTGGTTGCCAACTACAGTATCGACAGTACATTAGATCAAAATATGTAGGAAGCACCCACAAGTTGTTATTCTAAAATCACATTCGCTCTTTGCTGATTGGTTCTTAACACTGTTTTTTTTTTTTGGGTCAAGTTTGCTCCGCCTTGATTTTTGTTTCTAACTCTAAATTAAAAATGTTATCCTTTCTCTCCTGTTTATTCTCATTGAAGGAGATGGCATGATCACACTTTATTTTACTTTAGTTTAGAATCTATTGACAATTGTTTTGTATGCACAATATTCACGAACATATTTGATTATAAACCTATTCTAAGTCCATTGTCTATTTAAAGATCTAAGTCTTCTCTACTACATTCTTTCTTCACACCATGTACACGCAAGCACGAGGAGAGTATTTACGAGGTGATAGAAATACATGATATATCTCACTCATAAGTAGGCTTCGTGTGGGACCAGCCATAGATGCTGTGGACATCGTAGTGCCTTACTGCCGTCCCATCACTGAGTATCTGTTCGCTGTTCATGCACAGAGTTTTATGATTTAAGCCAAGATGTTTAGATTCCAAGGCTATGTGGACAAAGACACAAAACACATGCAGAGTGAGGAGTTATTGCTTGATAACAAAATGTTAGAGTAAGATGCATAACATATGGTGTTGTGCATGTCCTACGTGGCATATACGGCGGATTCTCAAGCTGAGGGTCACCCAGGCACTTCCCCCCAACTGTACCGTGCACAAAACTGGCAGGCTCATTCATGTCCTGCAGGTAACAACATAGAAACTTGTTTTAAGCATAAAAGTGACATAGTGACATATGTTGTCTTCCAGGTCACTCACAATCCAGAGGCCATCAAATTTCATAGTATTCTTGTAGAAATCCATAATTTCTTGGTGCCACCACTTTGCTGTTGCATTCCGGAAGAAGTCAGGGAAGGCAGTGTAAGCCCTATAGATCTGTCAAGATATGATGTTAACTTGTAGAAACCTGCAAAGATCTAGAATAAACTATACAGTGGAACCTCCAAAACATTATTTATTACACAAAAAAATTCAACTCACTCAAAATTGTATTATTTAGGTATGAAGTTTGTACTGTGTGTGATTCAAATTACCGGTATTAGGCCTACGGATGTTGTTGTTTAGGACAGCATAAGATTTGGTGCAAGCACAACTGATGCAATTAATAGCTGCCATCTAGTGGTGAATGGTGATATTACAACTTAAAACAATACGGTGGACCTGCCTGTTTTAATCATTGACATTTTCTTAAAACATTCATTCATTTTATATTAATCCTTATGAGAAAACATGTTTTGGAAATGAGAACAACCAGGGGCATGGAACAGTTTGTGATTAAATTTGGATGCTCCTCTGTAACGTATCCAATATGTTTATCTCTTATATTTATACCTCTACTTGGGTGTCCCAGTCCAGAGATTCATTTACTATGACATTCGGGTAATCTGGCCAAACCTGCAAGGCAATAATGGCAATGACATCAATACATACGTATGCTGTACTGTATGTAGAGAAAATATTTTTTGCATTTGATTTCAGTATGGCTATACAAGCCACCTTACCTTCCCCCACACGATGTCAGGACTAAGTTTTTTGGGCCATTTTATGAAGACATCTGCTGCATTTCCCCTAACAAAGGCTGGGTAATTAGTCTCATTGGCTGAAATTGCTGGGTCCTGTAATAATATAATAATAATAATAATAACAATAATAATAATAATAATCATCATCATCATAATAAAAAGCAGAAACATATAAAAAAAACAATCTTGTATTTCCTTATTTATTTTTTTCACAATGTGCAAAATACAAAAGCAAAATAATAAAATTACCCTACAGTTTGATATATTTGTTATTTGGGTGTGTTACTAAGAATTTCAAACTTGTTGATTACCAAAATGAAGATGAACCTCATGCCCTCTTTTCTCATGTTAGCAACCAGGTTGGGTAGTCCAGCAAACTCTGGGTCCAGGACAAAGTCAAGCTGCCGATCCATGTAATCAATGTCTGCATACTGCACATCCTGCAGATTACAGTAAGAAAATAAATAAATACATGAATAAATGAATAAATAAATAAATAAACATCATTCTATCATGATTATTTCTGCAAAGTTTCTTTAAAATTTCTTGAAAAAACTCACACTACACTGTCAACCTTGGCAGATTAGACCTTTGTTAATAATTACTCCTTAGCGCATCAATGTAAGTTTTAATGGTTGTGCATCATTTATTTAAAAAAAAATAAATAAATAAAAATTTTTTAAAAAACAACAACAACAGAACATGCCCTGTCGAAGTTATACAATAATGAAATACTGTAATAAGAATCTGCAATTGGCTGGCAACGAGTCCAGGGTGTCCCTTGCCGACTGCCCAAAGCCATCTGAGATAGGCTCCAGCACCTCCCACGACCCTTGTGAGGAATGAGCGGTCAAGAAAATGGATGGATGCAATAAGAATGACATTGCTAGGAAATGAAGCCGAAGGTCACATTTGATTTGATTACATTAAACAGATTCACTGCAATCTATGAAGTCAGTACCTCTTGCTTTATCCAGTCTTATCTTAATTTAGCACTATGTACTTACTGTCCTTTAGGCTTGAAGGACATTTTAAGATATGGACGGACAGTCCATTTGATTGACGATGTATCAATGCACTGCAGAAACCTTAAATTGACAAGAATGATTTGTAGCTAACATGTCTGTGAAATGCTTGGACACAAATGAACTGAGCAGAAAAATGATACAGGGAACCTAAACAAAAAATGTACTTATCTATTTATACTAAACCGCGAGTAGCAAGCTACTACCTGTCAACCCTTTCATGTCTATCATCGCTTTTGAACCTAGAAACATGTGATATATATTCCAACCCCTTCCTTAAAGGTACAGGTCTCTGATGAATGCCTCTCCCATGTGGGTCGCCACAGAATATTTACTCTGAAATGTTGTAGATATTTAATTAAAACATTTATTTGTGCACTTACGTAGGGAATACCTGCTGCCCTCATTTCTTTGTATAGATCCGCTATCTCTGTGTCATTAGCATATCCATAGCGACAAAGCTGGAATCCAAGGGACCAATAAGCAGGTAGAACAGGTCTTCCAATCAGCTATTAAGGTAAAACAAAACAAACAAAGAAGTCAAAACATTTCAGCAAAGCAAAAAGTTCTTATGGAAAAAGTGTGCGTGTGCGTGATAGAGAGAGAGAGACAGAGAGAGAGAGAGAGAGACTGCGTGCGTGTGCGTGTTTGTGTGTTTAGACTGTCCAAATGAGAGCGTGCAATGAAGCGAAAAACTCCCAGCTGCTGCTGCTGCAGTCCATCAACGGAGGCCCAGGGCCAGACACAACGTACACACACCCCTACACACACGCACGCAGGCTCGCAATCACAATTTAAAATGTTACTGTCAAATATGCACACACGCATACACAAACAAACCAGGGAACTAAGACGACTTACAGCAGTGTACTGCTCTACCACATTCTCAGGTGTAGGACCCAGAACCATGTAGAAATCCAGGATGCCTCCCACAGTTCGGTAGGTTAAAGCAGGCGTAGGCTGAAAAGTCACATCTATGTAAAACGAAAGAAAAAAAAAAACATGCTTTTATGGTTTATTTAAACATTTGCAATTATTTTGCCCTGTGTGCAAATCATAGTTGCTCGTCTGGGTATGTTGAGAGCATGAAAAGCAGAAGGGAAAGGAAAAAAAAAAAAAAAAGAATAGTATAAATTAGTATAGTTACATTTTATGTATAATGAATTTATGTGTGAACTCATTACTACATAATTAAGAAACAGGGAATCCCATCAAGCCGTATTGTTTCAACCAACTGGATTTTGGGCTTGCACAAGCATAATTTAAGAATGATCTTCTAGATGTTACATGTTTGGCTTTTTACGTGAGAGCAAATAAACTATACCCTATATCAGGGGTCTCCAAGTTCGGTCCTCGAGAGCCCCTATCCAGCCTGTTTTCCATGTTTCTCTCCACTAACACACCCGATTCATGGTCGGGATCATTATCAGGCTTCTGCAAAGCTTGCTGATTAGATTCAGCTGTGCTGAAGGACGGAGACATGGAAACCAGGCTGGATAGGGGCTCTCGAGGACCGAATTTGGAGATCCCTGCCCTACATATAAAGTATACACTGTACAGTATATGACTGTAAAACATGTTTGTTTTTAGCTGCAGTGTGTTGATGTCTTTTGCTGTTAGCTATACATAGATTCCAATATGTAAAAAAAAGAAAAGAAAAGAAAACACTCAATGAGTTGCATCGGGCTTTAAGTAGGCTTCCTGTCATGCATCCTAAAATATTCCATTAATATTAATATCTAGAGTAAATGCCCACTACATCCATGTCAAGGCTTATGCTGACATAATGTGTTTCAAGAAGCGTGTGCATTTGCGTGTGTGTGCGTGTATGTGCAAGTTGTGATTTCCTCTCACCCATTGCATTGCTGTTGAGCAGCAGCACACCATGAGCATCAGCAGTGTTCTCCAGGCCCATATAGAATGGGTGGACTCCGTAGCAGTTCATCTTGTACTATAACAAGGAGAACACAGCCAAGTTTCGGACTTTCATTTGTGGGTCCTCCGTTGTTTGTCTGGTTGTACATGAGCATTTTTGTTTTTAGCCATAGTAAAATCCGTGCTAATTGTAAAGTGTGGAACCTTGAGAGTTGCATACCCAATTGAACATTGTAATGGGAATATGAAACAAGATGGACTTGGCAACAGCAGTGATGTACTAGAGATGTCAACATCTATGACAAAAGCTCATGGGCATGTCAGGTTTCATTAGCTTCCTCCTCCACTGGTACCTAAGGAGCTGTTAAAAGTATGTGTGTAGCTGAGATTGCATGTGTGGGTGGGGGTGTGCTTGCAAGGGTGTGTATGTGACCATTGCGCTGCTACCTCTTTGACATAAGTCAATAAGAAGGAGGAAGGGGTTGTAATGTGATTTCTACAATCACTGTAAGGTACTTATGTTGACCCAGCCACACCCATGGTGTCACATGATATTGTTACAGGGCACACATTTGGTTGAAAATGACGTGGAAAAATATTTTGGATTTAATTTGACCAAACCAAGCCTTTAATGAACCCGTTTGGTGATGTGTATGGCCATCCTATTATTTACATTCTTAGGCTAGGTAAATAAATACATTTTTTTATTAGACTGAATACAACAACAAGCTACCCCTACTACAATATTTGGTCATGTTGGTACTGTATTTTATCTACTTAAGATGATAAAATGTAACTGTCCCAAAATATGCGTCATTTTTAAAGATTGTATATTGAACAGATGCATGGAATAAAGTATCTAGAACAATGGAACTTAACCTGGGTTCAAATGATTTGTGATGATATCCCCCGATTGGCCATCTTTGGCTGTAGGTGATCATGCTACATTGGTTGGGCTCTCTGTGCCGCAGGGAATTTGGTGTGCTCAGAAGTCAACTTGTGACTGTTGTGATGATACATCGTCATGTCATTCGTTATTACTGTAAACCCTTCATACTAACTATGTCAACCAAAAAAAGAAAATATAGTCGGAAAAATATTTGCAATGTGAATTCACATGTATGGTGTAACTTATGGTGTTCCGTGTTCCACAGGGTTCAATTCTGGGGCCTCTGCTGTTTTCATTGTATCTGCTGTCCCTGGGTTCCATTTTAAGAAAAAAGTGGTGGTTGTTCTAAAGGTGAATGATGGGACTCAGTGTCCATGATTTTCAATGCCAAGTTGAACAATTCTAGTCCAGCACAACTAGCTATATCACAAAACTAAATGAAAACTTCTTTAAACTTCATTGATATGGGGACTACAAGAACACAACACTTTCTGATTTCAAGGTGAAGAGAGCCAGATTAGACGAAAAAGCCCCTCCCTGTTTATTTTGTTCACCAGGTAACCATCGAATTTGAAAAAAAAAAAAAGAAAGAAAAAAAAAGTCATTTGAATCACAGTTACATTCAACACAGTTACATCCAAATGGTGACGAACAACTGACCTAAATAAATAAATAAATACATAATATGATAAGATACTTACACCAGGAGGTTGATCTTTGGCGAACATACCCCAGGTGTGATAGTTCAGGTCATGTCTGTATGTTAAATGCTCTGTCTCGCCAAAGCCGTAGACATAATTGGATGGCAGACGTGTTGATACTTGAATAAACATGTCTGAGAAGGTGAAACCTGGCACCGATGAGTCCCAACTGAGATAAAGTGACAAAGACTTAGAATCAATCAGAGGGGATAATTGTAAAGGGAGTTATTCGCATTACAATATTTAACAAACATCAAAGTTAACCCCCCAAGGAAGTCATGGCATAATTTCAGATATAATAATTAGCAACATTTCAAGTATGTTGTTTATTACATACTCTGAATCTCTAAAAAAAAAAAAATACTTGCACTCACATTATCGTCCCTGTGCTTTTCCGTATGACCTGGATGCCAAATGGATCACTTTTGAAAAGGACCTTGTAAAGCCGTTTGTCCTCATTAGTCTCTGGAACAGGTGGGACAGACAGCGGAACTGGAACCTCATAACGATCTGTGGCTGGGTCCCAGATCTGGACAGAAGGGCATATTAGTATGTGTGTGGTGAACACACATGATGTAGCACTGGTGGAAACAAAATGATTCAGGATAGGGAAATGTGCTATTTACTGATATATTTACTATATAGCCAAAAATACTGAAACAAGAGGGCCTGAGGGGTCTAATGCAGCTATAATATCTAATGGCCAGGATTATTTCAGTAGGCCATGTTAACTTATACTTCACAATGGTAAAATAGTTTACATTATAGGTGATATGGTACATGGACAAATAAACAGACCTTGAACTGCAGCATGTTACTGCTGTGGTAGGTGATCTGAACATGGAGGTAGTCAATGTCAGGTGACTCAGCGCGGCCCCTGCTCTGGTACTTTATGTTCCGATTGATTTGGAGCCAAATGCCAGATGTGGTCGCCTCATTTAAAATGACATGGTATCCGTAGTCTTTTGGATAGAAGCACCAGGGGACGCGTTCAATGTTGCTTTGCTGAAAAAGGATGTTGGGAGAAGAAAGAATATTTTAGACGACGAAAGGAAAATGGAGTTCTGAAAGGGCATTTCCCCCTCACCTTCCAAATGCACCCTCGGGCCTTGCACTTTGCCTCATCTGCATTCTCCTCGGGGTGGCAGTCAAAGCGTTGGTACTCTTCTTGCACCAAGTCCCAACGTACAAGATACGTCTCCCCCAGAGTTAAAGACAGGCGTCGTAAGAAAAGAACCTGCATTTTAGTCGGAGTTGTAAGTGGCAATATTGTGAGAAAGTTGTCATTATCTTCCCTGCGAATGAATGGCAACCAATCTACGGTGCAGCCTCCCTTTCAATCACAGTAAGATGGGATATTGGCTCCAGTATTGCCACAACCCTGAAAAGAATAACTAGTCCAAAATTTGTAGGCAAAAGGTGCCATTATGACAGTGATGAGACATTGGGCCTCTTGTATTGATGGTTCTTAAAACATATTTTGTATAAATAATGTATATTATTATTATTATTATCATCATCATCATCATCATCATCATTATTATTATTATTATTATTATTATTATTATTATTATTATTATTATTATTATTATTATTAGTTGTAGTAGTAGTAGTAGTAGAAGAAGATTTTGGTAATGTGTAAGTACTGTACATTATTTTGCCATAAAAAGCACATATTCAATTATGTTGTTGGTATTTTACAGAAAAAAAAATACTTAGGAAGTTTGAGATGTTACTAAAGCAAAATTTATTAGCATAAAAGTCACTGTTGTGCATATCTTTTCACAAAAAGTTTGTTTTCTTATTTTTTGGTCCAAAATAGGCGATTTGGGTGTTCTATTGCTGATGGTTCGTTTCTGTTTACACAGTAATGAAACACAATGTTCTGTGAGCCTTGAAACTTAAAGGGATAGTTTGGATTTTTTGACATGAATCTCTATTTCATCCTCACCTCCAGTGTGTGCGATCAGCACTGACTTACCCTTGACAGTGTTCTGTGAGACGAGTTCTGGTCCGGTGCTTGACGAGAAGAAAATAGTCCGGCGAGTTGGATGGGGTCACCTAAATAAAGCGTTTTTCTTCTAAAACAATTTGTGTTCAAAAGAGTGATACATTTGCACACAAAACTCCCTCCTGAAAAAAAGTCAGACGCCATTACCGCTGGGCACTAATTTTCTGTTCGTTCGTATCACTGCGCGTCGCCCTGTAGACAGCTGATAGACGCGCTGCAGACAGCTGATAGTCGCGCCTTCCGCCGTCGAAAAGACAAACAATTTGAAGATTAGTGCGTGTCTATCAGCTGCATACGGGGCGCCGTGCAGTGATACGAACGAACAGAAAAGTAGTGCCCGGCGGTAATGGCGTCTGACTTTTTTTCAGGAGAGAGTATTGTGATGCAAATGTATCACTGTTTTGAACACGAATTGTTTTAGAAGAAAAACGCTTTATTTAGGTGACCTCAGCCAACTCGCCGGACTATTTTCTTGTCATCCAACATCGGACCAGAACTCATCTCACAGAACACTGTCAAGGGTAAGTCAGTGCTGATCGCACACACTGGATGTGAGGATGAAATAGAGATTCATGTAAAAAAATCTGAACGATCCCTTTAATGCTCTAAATTGGTTGGCACTCAATATGTTCTCTTTATTTCTTCAAGGGACAGCAACAAGAAAAATCAAGTTTTTGGAGCTTTTAGCCGTGTTAAAATGCTAATTCCGCACCAAAAACATGACCGAAGTGGTGTTTTCCTGCATTCGCCCCTCTGAGAAATTCTAGGTCAGGACGTCAGCCTCAGGTTTGTCATTCAAACAGTCGTGGTCATGACTGGGATATGGCCTGGGGACAGTTATGATCCAACCCTACAGTATGAATTCTACCTACCAACACGTAGCCTGACATATTACATTTTACCTTATAAACCACATCAGACAGTAAAAGTGAGTATTTCTGTTATGTAGTGTAAAAAAAAGGGTTGGTGCACCACATTTCTTTTGTTTTATAGACTCTACAGTAAAATACTACTGAGAATAAATGTAGGAGTGGAATGAGGCCAATTCTCCTACAGGGCAAAGCTTTGTACAGACCGTCTTCCTTGAGACTGACTAACTGATGTGCTTGATGTTGTTTGTGCTACCAATTAAGACACATCTGTTAATTTCCAAAGCTGCTTCAACAGCCTCTATGAGGAACTATGACTCATAGCAAATCTTGAGGGAGCACTACAGTCACAGTACCTCCCTAAAGTTTATGGATCTGTTGGGTAGACTTAGTGATGTTCATCAAAATGAGTCCTGTTCTTTTAAAGTTATATTCCCATTATTAAACGGAGTAAAATATTGGATGGGGAACATCTGAACGCAGAGGTTCAGCTGGGAAATACTGTGAAGGCATGATTCAAAATGAAAGCAAAAAAATTGGAGTGGAATACACCAAATGCAGTGAAGGTGACATGAGACGTGTACACAGTTATATCATAAATGAACTAATGTGTATTAAAAACAATCAAGAAAATGAATCAAGCCAGCAGTGGCCGACCGAATTAGAGTTTAGAACGCTTTTGTCCTTCACATCCAGACAATGCTGGTGTAAAATTTGATAAAAGTACCTTTCTGTGTTTGACCAGAAAAACCTTGAGCATATCTACACATGAAAGTACCGTTTTCAGTATGGGGGAAACGATCTACTGGTGAACTGGATGTTTTCTCATTTCATAGACTCTTGTCTTATAGTTTTTTAACTCATAACCCTCTTCGCACATGAAAGGTTTGTTGCTCTTAGTCATTTTTTTCCCTGTCTTTTTTTTTTTTTTTAAATATATATAAACACCCACCCACTGTAAATTGTTACCATTTCTCACACTTAGTGGCTAACCTTGAAATGGTGCAGCCAGTATTGTAAGTCACCCACCTTGCATCCGTCCTGCATCAATGCAACATGTATTTAACCACTGAAGTAATACAATATATTTTTAATTGAAGATAAATAAAAGCAAATATTGCCTTAACAAAAGATTATTATAAATACTTAGTATAAGTACTTTATTATTTGTTTTATACTTTACAGTATGCCACTTTTATATTTTGTACCCGGAAACATTCATCAGCTTCATGTGGCTCCATGAGTGTAAATAAAGAAGCAGATCTATGAATGTTAATAATATGAGTTACATGTGTGTGAATGAGGATGAATATGAATAAAACAGTACCTCCTTGGCTGCATCATATTCTATGTTGGAATTTGGAACATTAGTAGTAGAGTTTCCATGAGATCCAGGGTCCACGTGTGTCACAGAGACAGATGTAGGAGGATGGGGAACCCCTAAGATTGTGATGTTCTCAAAATGTAAGTCGTTGGGATCTCTGTAGCCAGCATGCATCACCTGCATGGTCAGTACCCCCTGTGAAACAGAAAAGTCAGAGTATGCTTGATGCCTATTCAAGTCCTCCATCCATCATACTTGTTGTTTCTAACTGGATAAAAAGCCCACTGTGGTAACTAACTCAGGGAATTCAATTTGCTTTTATGCCTGGAAATTTGACACCCATCATATCCTTTTATGGGATAAATTATATTAGCAAAGAAATCCTGAGCAGAATAAGTATGATCAGTCATGAGACATTTTCTGTACCAGAAAGATCCAGGCTGGTGTTGAACTTTGAACTTGAGCCCAAAGCCAGATGAAAAGTGCTATTAACAACAAAACAGGTGTGTAAGGGAGACTTACATACTGAACAGTGAATTTGTAGTGGATGTAGTTGCCTTTTTTAACAGTGTCTGTGGAAAAAAAGAGAACAGATGTTGGAATTTGTCAGAGTGATTTGACATAGCCGGTGTACTGTCACGCTGAGTGACTGACCTTCATTTGTTCATCTGTGTGAGCAGAATGTTTAAACAGTTCTGGTACAAGCAATTTCATTTTGTAAGTTGCACATCCTTAATGGAACAGCTTTATACATGTATCAATCAAAGTAAAGCAGTAAAGTGTAACTGAAATAGTCATTGTCCTTTACATGAGTACTCATTACCATAATCCTTTAAATACACTGTAAAATATGGAATTCCTCAACTACTATTTGGACTAATTTGTAGATAACGTATGAATAAAGTGATACACAAAAGAGCTTAAAGAGCTTAAAGCTTAAAGTGACATGCTGTATACCGGTACTTATATTTGGAGCAACATAAACACTATTGAGAAATATTACCTCTGGAATCTCCGTCATCCCAGAACAGCTCCCCTGCAGCCTGGGCTTGATCATCAAGAGCAATGATCAAACCCATTGGATTGCGTCGACTGTAGATCAAAACAGGAAACAGAAACAACTTTTACATGCATTATTGAATACTTAATACAGTCTTGGGATGTCTGACCATTATTTATGTCACAGCTAAAAATACACTGAACAAAAATATAAACTCAACACTTTTGTTTTTGCTCCCATTTTTCAAGAGCTGGACTCAAAGATCTAAAAAAAAATTCAACATACACAAAAGGCTGTACTGTCAGAAACCATCTCAGGGAAGTTCATATGTGTTCTAGTCCTCATTAGGGTCTTGACCCGACTGCAGTTTGTCATCGTAACCGACTTGAGTGGGCAAATGCTCACATTTGATGGTGACTGGCATGTTGGAGAGGTGTTCTCTTCATGGATGACAACAACCTACAGCTACAACTACAACTCTACAGGATAGAGCTGTGTTGCAGACCAGACCCCCACAATAAAGCAAAACTGCACAATTCAGAAGGGCCTTTTATTGTGGTCAGCCAAAGGCACACCTCTACTATAATCATGCGGTCTAATTAACTCATTTGCTCCCAATAACATAAATACGTTTTTTTTTAAAATGTTCCCAAAGACGTATTTATACGTTTTTTTGTTTTTTTAATGCTAGAGCATACAGAAGGCTTTGATGCAGCCTCTCAACTGCAAAGAACGGTTGCAGAAATGGTAGTTAGTACACAAATGGCCAGCAGGTGGCAGCAGAGCAAAGGAGATCAACCAGGGCAATGTAGAAAAAAAGCTCAATTACTTACAATTTTAAATAGATTTGTGAAAACTGATTAAACTTAGCTCTCTTCTAATGCTAATTGCTGCAAAACGGAAACAGATAGAAACATACTTTTTTTCCTGATGAAAGAAGAAACTTTAATCTTTCTTTTGATAGGTTCCATGCCTTTATAGCAATCGAATTCAATATTCTGTGGGCCTTGCGAAATCAGTCAAAATCCAGTAAAACAGCCGGGAGCGAACGGGATTGCTTCTGTGAAAATGGCTGTTAGTGAATGAGTTAACATCTTGATATGCCACATCTATGAGGTGGGATGGATTATCTTGGAAGAGGAGAAAGGCACACTCACAGATTTAGACAATTTTATGAGTAATATTTGATGGAAAGATCAGAAGTACAGCTGAAGAAAAAATGGATCAAAAACAAGTGTTTATATTTTTGTTCAGTGTAACATTTTTGGATATTTCCCCTTTAGTTGTATTCCAACGTCAGATATTATGCAAGATGAATAATTAAGATTTGTGGAGCACTAAGGGGTCGTACCAAGCCTTCAGATGATTAAACATTGATTGAAATACATGCCCATATCATTAATATAGCCAGCATATTTTATAGACCACATTTTCCAATTTTACGCAATGATTAAGTAGTCTTATGCATCTTATGCAATTGTCACCCAGGGAACGGGGTGATTAGTGCAAGCCAGATCCCCCTCTCCCAGCAGTGGACTCCTTGGGGACTTCCAGACATCCCCAAGAGAGATGATCAAAATATGATTCATGTTGTATAAGCTGCTCAAAGGTTGCCACAGGTAGTCTTAAAGTTTGACATCATAGAGTGCACAACTTGTTGGCAACTGACTGACTACTAATTCCATGGGAATTACACCTTCTCCAAATCTCTCTAATCTCTAAGACTGACAATGTTGGGGTAAACTTTAGTGGTCTTTTCCAGGAGCAGCTAGTATAATACCATAGGTATTTTAGATCCTAGTTGTTCAGTTAGCTATGCTGTGGAGTTTCTCAACTAATTGGCAACCTCAGCGCTATGGAGGAGGCTTCCCCCATCTCCAACTTTTATACCCTTAGACCCCAGTTACCCTTATTGGGTATGGATGCTCGCAACACTGGTGACAGTCTAACCACAGGCATTTTTGCTTTCTGTTTAATTAAAGTGTGTTTGTGAGTCTGTACCTGTATGTGGTAGTGACAGCAGGTTTCTGAGTGGGGAGAACTGCACCGCCTCTTATGTGTAAACCAAGCTTGTCACCCGGTAGATGAAGCTCAATTTTTTGTCTGCGGACTGCTAAGGGTTGCATCTGATTGGTAAGACAACAGAATATGTTACACAGATTGTCTAAATGCAGATCTGAGATTCCATACTACCAATACAGATGTTTATTTTGCTTTGTATACCAACCTAGCCTCCTTGTATTAAAAAATCCTTTTGTAAAGTCTTCTACAGTTCATCTCACGCTCTCATTGCTGAAGAGGCCTAGATAGTGCACACTTAATTTCTGATCTCCTGAGGCCTGAACTTTTATCGCAGGCCAAAACAATTTAAAAGGATCTTCTCTCTATCTCATCTCATTCACAATCCTATTCTAGGTCCCGTTATCCTCTCATGTGATGTTCTAATTTTCTCTTCTCTGTGTTCCCAATTCCATCAAGGTGTGTGTCATTTTATGCAGTACATTGCTGTGGCTGTGTGTGTGGGCTGGGGAGTCCTGTGAATTTTCTTTATTTAAACATGTACAGTATTGCATGTGATTCAAATGTGGTAAACTAACAAATCATATTTAAGTAAAAGGGAAATTATGTCAGTTCACCACGTTTTAAGCATGTTAGACTAATGTAATGAAGTACTTTGTCTTCATTGTATACAAGTAGTTTAAAATCCTTATCTCACTGACTGTCCACAACACTTCATAGCCTGTTCTCGCGGGGACCCCAGTTCAATAACATCCACCCTCAACATGCCCTTGACACATTGATGTGGCGTCCTTGAGCAAGACACCATTACCCCGAACTGCTCCCCAGGCTGTTCTAGTGTGTGCCACTAAAACTGTGTGTTTGCTGTGTCCAATACTGTGATGGGTCAAAGGCAGAGGTCACATTTCTTGTACAGTTATGTATGTGTGTGTGTGTACTTGACAAATAAATATTTTTATTATCTTCTAAGTTTGTAGCATATCAGTAGAGCACATTAAGATCAGTTTTAAGGATCATTGGTGTCAGAGCAACTGTTTGGAAGAACATGAGATGATTTAGTTAACATTAATAACATATTTCTTATTTTATTTTATTTTTATTTATTTTTGTTTTATGTTCATGCTTTTTTTATATATATATATATCGAGTGACATCTGTACCATTGGGTAGAAGCTAATATTTTGAAAACTTGATTTTTGTTAAGTACAACTGCACAAAAGAAATATAAAAGGCTTTTTGAATTGATTGTTAAAGGGCTAAGGGGTCTTCTGTTCTTCTCGTAATAGTCATCCCGCCTACTTTTCTAGTTTTTTTTTCCCGTGAATGTGTTTGTATTTCTGTCTTTTTCCACTCATATTGTGTCTTCTTCTTTCACTTCATAATTCCATTAGCTTTCTTAGTCCAGCATACGTCTTGCCATAGCCCTCATCTTCGTTCCTAGACAACCACTTGGGACCAAACAGGACATATGAACCAGCAATGACAAAATCTAATCATCCATCTGATCGTCGGCCGCTTTACAATGCCACTGTGACGTCCGAAATAAGATCCCAGAGAGACTAAACACCTCTTTTATCTCTCTGTAAGGGAGATGGTCTCTCCATTCTCGTCTGCACACCTGCTTTCACTCTATCTTTGTCTCCAGCCTCGCTCCGTCTTATCTCCCTTGTTCGCAGTCCCCGACAAAGAACTTCATGCATAGACTTCCACGTGAAACTGTGTTCTTTGTGAGTGCTAATGCCTCTAATACTGATAAACCCCCTCTGCAATCATTCTCTTGAGCACTACATTTACCATTTGATTGCACCTGTAGAATTGAAGCATTCTTGCGCAATAAATTAATCCAGCAGTGATGCAGTGGCAAAGAATCCAGTTTAGCCTGTTCATGATCCCTCTCCCTTGTTGAGGAGGCTTAGGATATTTACTTTTTGTTAAGACTGTATCAAGGAGATGCTAATTTGACTCCATTGACATTTGTGAATCACTTGTTTTTGAATTGGATTACACCTTACCAGATGATCAGCTCTTCACAGAGGCTTAAATCATTTAATTGGTGTGCCCATCTAGAGGGTGTTACAAATGATTATGCTCGAATTAGGGATGTTCGTTACTACTTTTTTTCAGATTGATAATACAAGTAGGCCCTACTCAACTCTTCAGAAGTAACTGATACCATGTACAGATACCACCACTACTACAAATGTTAAAGACTTGTTAAATATAATTTTTGCATTTCAAAATGAGTATACAAAGTCTTACCGTCTCATAGTCATACCACAAAGCGTCCGGGATATATGCATCCAACATAATTACACCCTGCAAAAAAAAAAAAAAAAAAAAAAGACAATATTTCAACTTCAACCTTGATCTATTTTCTCTTCCAATTATGTTTTTGTGGGTCCGAGTTACAAAGAACAAAGATTAATTCCTTATTATTAAACTTTCTGTCCTTTTCTGCATGCTGATCATAATCTTACACGGTGCGACGGTAGATGCTAACGTACACCACAAATGACACATTTAAAAAAATATTAAAATAATGAGACATCTCAGATAAGTCATTTTAAACAGTATATTGTGTGATTCATGATTTCTACACAGCTGCTTGTGACATTTCAGTCTGCAGCACTATGATGCAACTCATGATGGGAAAGACCATATCAACTGACAACCGGTGACAGTTTTTGATGGCTCAAGGTGGCGGACAGACAAGAGCAATCAATAGAAGAGCACCAGTCCTTTGATAGCGTTGTCAGATCATGGCTCTTTGTGGCAGGGAGGAAGGCATTGAATGAAGGAGCCACCCCAACCCTCCTTCTAAAAAAAGACCAAATTATTAATAACAATGTGTCAGTGGTGTCGAGTAACCCTGCCCATCAAAAGCATGTCACGTGTCATCTCTTTAGCAGCATATTTCCCCCCCCCCCCCCTCTAAAGACAAGACAATAAAAATATGAGGCAACAATACACAGTTTTAATATTGTAAAAAGGAGGTAAAATATCACCTTATCGAGCTATAAGAACACAATAACCACACAGAAGGCTCAACGGGCACGGAACCATATTTATGTGTGTAAAAACAATTTAAAGTATTGTTATATGCAATTTTAAATCAATTTATAATAAGGCAACAAACAGTATATATTGTCAAAATGCAATACCTATGTTCAAATTGAAAAAATAAATAAATAAATTGCAATGAGTACGGGGGCAAGACTTTGTAAAGGGTAACATTTATTCCAGATCACAGAGTTTGGGTACCTCATTTTTTGGTGTTTGATTTACTTGCCATACCTATCAGTCAACACGCTGTCAAATGGACAAGAACAGAAAGGCTAAGTAATGCTGCTAGCATTGCTGCTAACGGTGATTCAGAGGCAGAGAGCATGAGTGCTGTCTCCACGCTTGCATAACCAAAGCAAGCACTTTAAACCACAAGGTAGACCACAGTTTGATCTTCATGCGATACTATGATCAGTAGGCAGGGGTTAGACGGGTAGCAAGCAACACAGAAAGTCAGCAGAAGTGAGGTGAAAGTGATCCTGGATGAAATGGAAAAAGGATCACACACATGAGTTGACAGCTGCTGATTAGGAGAATCAAGATGAGAAATGGAGCTCACATTTGATGTAAGTAAGAAATGAAAAGCCGAGTGGAAAAAATGGGCAAAAATATGGTGTGGATGGTGACCAGAGGGGATGATGGGAAGCGAGTCAATAGATCTACCCTGTTTTCCACCAAGATCAAGGTTACTGCAGCTACTGAACTGAAAGAT